>NW_024395983.1:0-10000 GCF_016617805.1 Bactrocera tryoni
ATGTTGAAACAATAAGAGTAGTGGTATTTCATTGTTGATATATAACCGAAATTATATATCTCCCACTTATGCTACACCTCTTATGTCTCCTTACACTGCCAGACTAGAGTCAAGCTCAACAGGGTCTTCTTTCCCCGCTAATTATTCCAAGCCCGTTCCCTTGGCTGTGGTTTCGCTAGATAGTAGATAGGGACAGAGGGAATCTCGTTAATCCATTCATGCGCGTCACTAATTAGATGACGAGGCATTTGGCTACCTTAAGAGAGTCATAGTTACTCCCGCCGTTTACCCGCGCTTACTTGAATTTCTTCACTTTGACATTCAGAGCACTGGGCAGAAATCACATTGTGTCAACACCCGTTAGGGCCATCACAATGCTTTGTTTTAATTAGACAGTCGGATTCCCCAAGTCCGTGCCAGTTCTGAATTGATTGTTAATTGATAATCGTTATAATTTAAAAAGAATATATATCTTACGATATAATCCTTTAAAAATTTTAGCAAGAAAGTTCCACAATTGGCTACGTAACTACTATCCGGGGAACAAGAACCGAAATTCTCTATTTACCCAGAACGAGTACATAAACCATGGTATTGCTTCCCAATCAAGCCCGACTATCTCAATCTTCAGAGCCAATCCTTATCCCGAAGTTACGGATCTAATTTGCCGACTTCCCTTACCTACATTATTCTATCGACTAGAGACTCTTCACCTTGGAGACCAGCTGCGGATATTGGTACGGCCTGTTGAGAAGTTTGCGTAACCCCACCATAAATTTTCAAGGTCCGAGGAGAAAATATCGACACAACAGTAAATGTCATGCTCTTCTAGTCCATCTACCATATCTCTCTTCGAAAGACTTCCATGGTAGTACGACTATAAAACAGAAAAGAAAACTCTTCCGATACCTCTCGACGGCTTCTTTATGGTCGTTCCTGTTGCCAGGATGAGCACAAGGCCCATTTTTAATAACAAACGGATACTCAACAGGTTACGGAATTGGAACCGTATTCCCTTTCGTTCAAAATTATTCAAGTGTTTAATTACTATGAAATAAAAAAATTCAATTTCACTTCATTTCATTAAAACTTGAAAATTTTCGGCTTTCGCCTTGAACTTAGGACCGACTAACTCGTGATCAACCACTGTTCACACGAAACCCTTCTCCACTTCAGTCCTCCAAGGTCTCATTCGATTATTTGCTACTACCACCAAGATCTGTACCAATAGCGGCTCCATGCAGGCTTACGCCAAACACTTCTAAGCACACCATTGTACCCTCCTACTCACTAAAGTTTCAAAATTTATAATCCAACCGAAATTGTATTATAAATCATCTACTTTAGCGGTAATGTATAGGTATACAACTTAAGCGCCATCCATTTTAAGGGCTAGTTGCTTCGGCAGGTGAGTTGTTACACACTCCTTAGCGGATTACGACTTCCATGTCCACCGTCCTGCTGTTTTAAGCAACCAACGCCTTTCATGGTATCTGCATGAGTTGTTAATTTAGGCACCGTAACATTACGTTTGGTTCATCCCACAGCGCCAGTTCTGCTTACCAAAAGTGGCCCACTGGGCACATTATATCATAACCTCAACCTTCATATCAAGAAAGGTGAGGTTCTTACCCATTTAAAGTTTGAGAATAGGTTAAGGTCGTTTCGACCCTAAGGCCTCTAATCATTCGCTTTACCAGATAAGATTACTTTACATAATATTTAAATGCACCAGCTATCCTGAGGGAAACTTCGGAGGGAACCAGCTACTAGATGGTTCGATTGGTCTTTCGCCCTATACTCAATTCTGACAATCGATTTGCACGTCAGAACTGTTTCGGTCTTCCATCAGGGTTTCCCCTGACTTCAACCTGATCAAGTATAGTTCACCATCTTTCGGGTCACAGCATATATGCTCAAGGTACGCTCCAGTTAGAGGTATAAATAATAATAAATTATCATTATACATAACTATATGGAACGCCCCGGGATTGAATTAATAGTGTAATACACTAAAAATTAATCCCATACAGTTAAGTTAATTACGCCATTAGGTTTAATATAACCCAATGACTTGCACATATGTTAGACTCCTTGGTCCGTGTTTCAAGACGGGTCCCGAAGGTATCCTGAATCTTTCGCATTGTTAATCATATAAATGCATACAATTAATATTAAAATCAATGATAATAATATTATTGTAAAATTCAAAAGAATTTTAGCATTATATATAATAAAATCTATCAACACTTTATCAAATCATCAGTATTTATTCTATGTTAATAAGCTAAAAGCAAATTAATTTGAATAAACTTAAAACCAATGATCTTTTGATAAATACTTTATTATGTTAATAGATTACAATGTCCTTATATGAAAAAAATGCACACTATTATTATGATATTTAAAATTAAATACCACAGTTATAATGATGAATTTTTCATAATGGATATTCAGGTTCATCGGGCTTAACCTCTAAGCAGTTTCACGTACTATTTAACTCTCTATTCAGAGTTCTTTTCAACTTTCCCTCACGGTACTTGTTTACTATCGGTCTCATGGTTATATTTAGTTTTAGATGGAGTTTACCACCCACTTAGTGCTGCACTATCAAGCAACACGACTCTTTGGAAATATCTTTCTAGTAATCATTAACGTTATACGGGCCTGGCACCCTCTATGGGTAAATGGCCTCATTTAAGAAGGACTTAAATCGTTAATTTTTCATACTAGATATTAAGATATTCCATACACTGCATCTCACATTTGCCATATAGACAAAGTGACTTAGTGCTGAACTATTTTCTTTTCGCTCGCCGCTACTAAGAAAATCCTTGTTAGTTTCTTTTCCTCCCCTCATTAATATGCTTAAATTCAGGGGGTAGTCCCATATGAGTTGAGGTTGTATAAAAAATTATTTTTATATATATATATATATATATATATTAATAACTCTTTTATTTTTTCGCTATTTTAAAAGAAATATATTTTATATCTTCGATACCATTTTATAAATCTCTAATAATAAATATAAAACCTTTTCATCCCACCAATTCAAATTATTAATATATTTATTTCATATATTATTAAAATATATTTTATCATCACTTCCACTTTTTAAATAAATACATTAGGGACATAAGGTCTAGACCACAAATAAAATTTTTATGCTAGACTTTCCTCTTAATGTATTTATTTAAATATATTTTAAATAATATTGAAATTTTTTTTATTTTGGGAATACTAAGATTCTCATTTATTATAAAATTTCGTTCAAATATGAGGTAATCAAGAATATATGGTATATATATTTCTTTTTATGCTATTAATATTATGGATTAAAAAATACAATCCAGTAATATACCATATGCTTAAATTCTTTTAATTAACTAAAAGAATAAGCAACTAATTTAGCATAGTCTTACAACCCTCAACCATATGTAGTCCAAGCAGCACTTTAAAATTAATTAAAGTACATAACAGCATGGACCGCAATATGCGTTCAAAATGTCGATGTTCATGTGTCCTGCAGTTCACACGATGACGCACAGTTTGCTGCGTTCTTCATCGACCCATGAGCCGAGTGATCCACCGCTTAGAGTAAAATTTTTTTGTATTTTTTGATTCAAAGTCAAGAGTTTTTAATTTATTGAAAGCATAATAATAATATTTATAACAAATTTTTAAAATAAAATTTCAACACATCTTTCAATAAATTGTAATTTTAAACCCAAACATTTGCAAACTGCGCATGTCTTAGGTCAACAAAAACAGTAATACCATTTTTAGTAGCTATTCTCTTTTATTTGTGCATAATCCAGTATTTCTTGAATGAAAATAAACCAAAATATATTTATATAACATATATGTATTTTATATGTATATAACATATACTTAATCACAAATAGAAAATACCATAAAAAAGGAATTACACGTTAATGTGAACAAATTAACTTATCATTTATATATTTACTATAAAAAGATCATTTAACTTTTTATAAAATTTTTATAAATAATAAGTACAGCTATATATGTTTAAAGGTTTTTAGCGTTCAAATAATGTATGCGAAATTCACAATATATGTATAAATATACTGCTCATAATGCATTACAAGGAGTAAAAAAAAAAAAGAAAAAAAAGAAAAACACTCAAATATGTTTTTTATGCAAATTATTGATATACCCACATCGATTTAAATAAATAATATTTATCAATAATTCAAAACATATTGAATGAAAAGAACAAAAAGAAAAAAAATTTTTTTTTTCTTTTTTATTCTTTTTTTTTTTTTTTTTGTTTTTTTTTTTTTTTTTTTTTTTTTGTTTTTTTAATATATATTTATTTTTCGGATAGGAACACAATAATGATCCTTCCGCAGGTTCACCTACGGAAACCTTGTTACGACTTTTACTTCCTCTAAATAATCAAGTTCGGTCAACTTTTGCGAAACAACCGTGAAACACAAGGCGCCACAGTGATCACGTCCGGAGACCTCACTAAATAATTCAATCGGTAGTAGCGACGGGCGGTGTGTACAAAGGGCAGGGACGTAATCAATGCGAGTTAATGACTCACACTTACTGGGAATTCCAAGTTCATGTGAACAGTTTCAGTTCACAATCCCAAGCATGAAAGTGGTTCAGCGGTTTACCCGGACCTCTCGGTCTAGGAAATACACGTTGATACTTTCATTGTAGCGCGCGTGCAGCCCAGGACATCTAAGGGCATCACAGACCTGTTATTGCTCAATCTCGTTACTGCTAGACGCAATTTGTCCATTTAAGAAGCTAGTGTCCTTATAATGGGACAAACCAACAGGTACGACTCCACTTATATAAACACATTCAAACACTTGTCCATTCAAGATGAACGCATGAATGAAGGCTATATAAGCTTCAACACCATAATCCTGAAAGCATCTATTTAATATATTTGAGTCTCGTTCGTTATCGGAATTAACCAGACAAATCACTCCACGAACTAAGAACGGCCATGCACCACCACCCATAGATTCGAGAAAGAGCTATCAATCTGTCTTACACGCTTATGTTCGGACCTGGTAAGTTTTCCCGTGTTGAGTCAAATTAAGCCGCAGGCTCCACTCCTGGTGGTGCCCTTCCGTCAATTCCTTTAAGTTTCAGCTTTGCAACCATACTTCCCCGGAGCCCAAAAGCTTTGGTTTCCCGGGAAGCGACTGAGAGAGCCATAGTAGTAGCTACACCCAATTGCTAGCTGGCATCGTTTATGGTTAGAACTAGGGCGGTATCTGATCGCCTTCGAACCTCTAACTTTCGTTCTTGATTAATGAAAACATCTTTGGCAAATGCTTTGCTTAAGTTAGTCTTACGACGGTCCAAGAATTTCACCTCTCGCGTCGTAATACTAATGCCCTCAAACTGCTTCTATTAATCATTACCTCTTGATCTAAAAACCAATGAAAGTAGAACAGAGGTCTTATTTCATTATTCCATGCACAAAATATTCAGGCATTTGGAGCCTGCTTTAAGCACTCTAATTTGTTCAAAGTAATTGTACCGGCCCACAACAACACTCGATGAAGAGCACTGAAGCAGGTTTAAATAGGAGGAATATATAAAAAATACATTGTATTAATTATATATAAGAACTCCACCAGTAATACGCTTACATACATAAGGTAATGTACATAACACAATTATAGTTGTACTACCCGTATGAAGCACAAATTCAACTACGAACGTTTTAACCGCAACAACTTTAATATACGCTATTGGAGCTGGAATTACCGCGGCTGCTGGCACCAGACTTGCCCTCCAATAGGTCCTTGTTAAAGGATTTAAAGTGTACTCATTCCAATTACAGGGCCTCGGATATGAGTCCTGTATTGTTATTTTTCGTCACTACCTCCCCGAACTGGGAGTGGGTAATTTACGCGCCTGCTGCCTTCCTTAGATGTGGTAGCCGTTTCTCAGGCTCCCTCTCCGGAATCGAACCCTGATTCCCCGTTACCCGTTGCAACCATGGTAGTCCTAGATACTACCATCAAAAGTTGATAGGGCAGACATTTGAAAGATCTGTCGTCGGTACGAGACCATACGATCTGCAAGTTATCTAGAGTTCAACCAATATAACGATCTTACGATCGCTTGGTTTTAGCCTAATAAAAGCACACGTTCCAAAAGGTCCGTGTTTATTTTGCATGTATTAGCTCTAGAATTACCACAGTTATCCAAGTAACTGTTAACGATCTATGGAACCATAACTGATATAATGAGCCTTTTGCGGTTTCACTTTTAATTTGTTTGTACTTAGACATGCATGGCTTAATCTTTGAGACAAGCATATAACTACTGGCAGGATCAACCAGAATAATATTATTATATTATTTTTTATATAATATTTTTTATATTATATAAAATTTTAAATGATATTTTCTTATTTGAAAATTACACAATACACAAAATATAGAAAGTCAACACACATATATACAACACAGACAACACATTTTTACTTTTTTCTAAAGCTTTTAAAAAGCTTTATATATTTTTTTCTGACCTTTTTACAATTGCTTTATATATTCTGGTACCCGCCCGTATACCATTATTTTATTCATTTATTCGCTTATTTCTCTTTGAGAATTTTTATCATCATATATATTAAAATATATATATTTTCTTATATTCTCTTCTTTCAGTCCAATTAATTGGCACTGACACGTTTGTGGTTTGTTATGCGTGTTATGTTGCAAATACGGTTGCTTTTAATTTTTGCTTTTGTATTGTGAAAAGAATTTTCGTTCTCTATACATAATATTATTTAATTATGTAAGAACGATGTTTCTTCTTATATTAGCTAAACTTTCAAATAATATCATTTTTTATACATTTTACTTTATTTCAATGCATAATGTGTATATATCTTTTTTAAGAATATATATTTTTTCTTTGATTTGAAATTAAAAATTTCAAATTCCATTATATTTATTTTTAAATAATAAATATATGATTATGAAAGTATTTTTTGAGCGTAATAATATAAATATTTCACTTAATTTAATACAATTCCATTAGCACATATATTTTATGTGTAATAAGAATAGTTTAAAGAAAGTTAAAATATTCTTTCATATGCTACTTGTTAAGTATAGAATTTTAAATTTCATCATATTATAATAAATATAACAAAATTTGTCTATTTAAACCAACTGTAGCAGGTACCAGGAATAAAAAAAACCCTATAAAAATTTTAACGTATACACAAATTATTTACTCAAATACTTATAATAAAAAACAAAAAAAAAAAAAAAAAATTTCATATAAATACTTAATTTATAAAGTCATACAAGTATAAAAATTTTCATATAAGTACTAAGTCCATAAAGTCATACAAGTATAAAAATTCTCATACAAGTACGAAATGACAAATTTCATACAAGTAGAAAAGCATATTTACTTAAAATATAGTGAAATATATAGAGATATAAGACATAATAACTAGTTTTTACTAATAAAAAATTTTCATATAAGTACTAACTTATAAAGTCATACAAGTAATCATTTTCATATAAGTACTATTTCAGTATAAGTCAATTTGAGCAAATTTGTGCAAATTTGTTATAAATGTTCCCTGCCAAGTTGACCTCACCAACCCGAAATCGTATGGAAAATTTACTTTTACCCATTTAAAATTTAGAAACTCAAATATCCATGGGTAATTTATATGATTTTCAGAGCTCTCTATAGTTATAAGCAAATTTATAACATCAAAAGTATTTTTGCACTCTGTTTTTTTTTTGACAATTTATTACTTGTATGAATTTATATTTAATACTTATATGAAAATTTAGTACTTGTATGACTTTGTCCTTTTAATACTTATATGAAAATTTAATACTTATATGACTTTATACACTTAATACTTATATAAAAATTATTTACCTGTATGACTTTTACACTTAATACTTATATAAAAATTTATTACTTATATGACTTTATACACTTAATACTTATATGAAAATTATTTACCTGTATGAATTTTACACTTAATACTTATATGGAAATTTATTACTTGTATGACTTTTTGACTTATATGAATTTATAAACTTAATACTCATATGAAAATTATTTACCTGTATAAATTTTACACTTAATACTTATATGGAAATTATTTACTTATATGACTTTATACACTTAATACTCATATGAAAATTATTTACTTACATGACTTTTACACTTAATACTTATATGAAAATTTATTTCTTATATGACTTTATACACTTAATAGTTATATGAAAATTATTTACTTATATGACTTTATAAACTTAATACTTATATGAAATTTTTTTACTTGCATGACTTTTTGACTCATATGACTTTATAAACTTAATACTTATATGAAAATTATTTACTTACATGACTTTTACACTTAATACTTATATGAAAATTTATTTCTTATATGATTTTATACACTTAATAGTTATATGAAAATTATTTACTTATGTATATGACTTTCAAACTTAATACTTATATGAAAATGTATTACTTATATGACTTTTTGACTTATATGCATTTTACATTTAATACTTATATGAAAATTATTTACCTGTATGAATTTTACACTTAATACTTATATGAAAATTTATTACTTATATGACTTTATACACTTAATACTCATATGAAAATTGATTACTTATGTGACATTATACACTTAATACTTATATGAAAATTATTTACTTATATGACTTTATACACTTAATACTTATATGAAAATTATTTACTTATATGACTTTATACACTTAATACTTATATGGAAATTTATTACTTGTATGAATTTTTGACTTATATGACTTTATGCACTTAATACTTATATGAAAATTATTTACTTACATGACTTTTACACTTAATACTTATATAAAAATTTATTACTTATATGACTTTATACACTTAATACTTATATGAAAATTATTTACCTGTATGAATTTTACACTTAATACTTATATGGAAATTTATTACTTGTATGACTTTTTGACTTATATGAATTTATAAACTTAATACTCATATGAAAATTATTTACCTGTATAAATTTTACACTTAATACTTATATGGAAATTATTTACTTATATGACTTTATACACTTAATACTCATATGAAAATTATTTACTTACATGACTTTTACACTTAATACTTATATGAAAATTTATTTCTTATATGACTTTATACACTTAATAGTTATATGAAAATTATTTACTTATATGACTTTATAAACTTAATACTTATATGAAAATTTTTTACTTGTATGACTTTTTGACTCATATGACTTTATAAACTTAATACTTATATGAAAATTATTTACTTACATGACTTTTACACTTAATACTTATATGGAAATTTAATACTTATATAACTTTATACACTTAATACTTATATGAAAATTATTTACTTATATGACTTTCAAACTTAATACTTATATGAAAATGTATTACTTATATGACTTTTTGACTTATATGAATTTCACATTTAATACTTATATGGAAATTATTTACTTATATGCCTTCATAAACTTAATACTTATATGAAAGATATTTACCTGTATGACTTTTACACTTAATAGTTTTATGAAAATTATTTACTTATATGACCTTATAAACTATATTCTTTTATTTGTATTTCTCCTCCTCTATATTACTTTTTGCATATTATAATATTTGTCCAATGAGATTTTCAACATATTTACACCTTGGCTTTTAATTTAATAAATGTTTTTTAAAAGCATTGTATTTTGAGTTCAAATTCTTAGCTTAATTCGTTAATCGTTTTGTGTTACTATATGTATATGCTTTTATATTTGTATATTATAATAGAATCACAACATTTATAATTTGCTTTGAACAGTAAGTATTTTGAGTTCAAATTCTTAGTTTCATTTTCATGTTATGATTACCTCAAACAATTATTATAATATGCCATACCTTCGTTTTGTGTTACTATATATATTTGATTTTTTATTTGTATATTATTACAA
>NW_024395983.1:15000-16573 GCF_016617805.1 Bactrocera tryoni
TTAAATAATATTGAAATTTTTTTTATTTTGGGAATACTAAGATTCTCATTTATTATAAAATTTCGTTCAAATATGAGGTAATCAAGAATATATTGTATATATTTCTTTTTATGCTATTAATATTATGGATTGAAAAATACAATCCAATAATATACCATATGCTTAAATTCTTTTAATTAACTAAAAGAATAAGCAACTAATTTAGCATAGTCTTACAACCCTCAACCATATGTAGTCCAAGCAGCACTTTAAAATTAATTAAAGTACATAACAGCATGGACCGCAATATGCGTTCAAAATGTCGATGTTCATGTGTCCTGCAGTTCACACGATGACGCACAGTTTGCTGCGTTCTTCATCGACCCATGAGCCGAGTGATCCACCGCTTAGAGTAAAATTTTTTTGTATTTTTGATTCAAAGTCAAGAGTTTTTAATTTATTGAAAGCATAATAATAATATTTATAACAAATTTTTAAAATAAAATTTCAACACATCTTTCAATAAATTGTAATTTTAAACCCAAACATTTGCAAACTGCGCATGTCTTAGGTCAACAAAAACAGTAATACCATTTTTAGTAGCTATTCTCTTTTATTTGTGCATAATCCAGTATTTCTTGAATGAAAATAAACCAAAATATATTTATATAACATATATGTATTTTATATGTATATAACATATACTTAATCACAAATAGAAAATACCATAAAAAAGGAATTACACGTTAATGTGAACAAATTAACTTATCATTTATATATTTACTATAAAAAGATCATTTAACTTTTTATAAAATTTTTATAAATAATAAGTAGAGCTATATATGTTTAAAGGTTTTTTAGCGTTCAAATACAATGTATGCGAAATTCACAATATATGTATTAATATACTGCTCATAATGCATTACAAGGAGTAAAAAAAAAAAAAAGAAAAAAAAGAAAAACACTCAAATATGTTTTTTATGCAAATTATTGATATACCCACATTGATTTAAATAAATAATATTTATCAATAATTCAAAACATATTGAATGAAAAGAACAAAAAGAAAAAAAAAATTTTTTTTTTCTTTTTTATTCTTTTTTTTTTTTTGTTTTTTTTTTTTTTTTTTTTTTTAATATATATTTATTTTTCGGATAGGAACACAATAATGATCCTTCCGCAGGTTCACCTACGGAAACCTTGTTACGACTTTTACTTCCTCTAAATAATCAAGTTCGGTCAACTTTTGCGAAACAACCGTGAAACACAAGGCGTCACAGTGATCACGTCCGGAGACCTCACTAAATAATTCAATCGGTAGTAGCGACGGGCGGTGTGTACAAAGGGCAGGACGTAATCAATGCGAGTTAATGACTCACACTTACTGGGAATTCCAAGTTCATGTGAACAGTTTCAGTTCACAATCCCAAGCATGAAAGTGGTTCAGCGGTTTACCCGGACCTCTCGGTCTAGGAAATACACGTTGATACTTTCATTGTAGCGCGCGTGCAGCCCAGGACATCTAAGGGCATCACAGACCTGTTATTGCTCAATCTCGTTACTGCTAGACGCAATTTGTCCATTTAAGAAGCTA
>NW_024395984.1:0-22128 GCF_016617805.1 Bactrocera tryoni
AATAAAAGCATAAAATAGCTATATTATAGCTCTATTATATCATTTGTAATAACAATTGATAATTTAAAGCAAAAATATTGACCTATTTACTTATTTTTTGCATAAAAAATTTCACTTTGAACAAAATATTAAAATTTCATTGAAGTGAAAGGAATTAGTATGGCCACAACGAAATTGTTTGCAGTCTGTTGCGCTCTATGTGTTCCGCACTTCACTCAAAACTAATTTGCATACACCATAATGTTAGAGATTTTCATGCCTAATTATTTTGCAAAACCTAAAGGTAGGCTATAACTAGCGATCTTACAGTCTTTTTCTTACGGGTTATTTCTTACAGTTTTACTGTCACTTTTTTTTCAGTTAGCTCCCGCAGCAAAATCCCTATCTTCTGCAAGCCTGCCGTAAGGAACTTCGTTCCAATAAAGCCAAAACGTGTGATGCGATACTTCGTATCGATTCTAAAAAGAGCAAAAGAGCAATGCAAAGGGGTAGTGCGAAATGCAACATAAATAGAGAGTGATGAGGGAAGATATCGGAGTTGATGGGAGCGGCCCTGTGGTGGTGAGAAGCTGGCAGCGTGCTTGGCTTGCGTCCTGTCAGAGAACACGATATTCCGATCACGTGCAAGCTGTCAAAGTTTAAGTTAAAGGCAGTAGCGAATGCCAATATACGATAGCGGCATATTTATGTCTATGTACAGTGATCGTTTAAAAGTCTGTGAAAATGTGGATGTTTTGTAGTTAGTTCAACTTAAAACAGTGAACATAATCTGTACGAAAATTTGTTAAAAAATTGAAAAGCCTGCCCGACTATTGGGATTTAAGTATGCTCTGCCCAATCCACAAAAAGGAAGACCGCACAATCTGCGCCAACTACCATGAGATAAGCCTTCTCAAGATCGCATATGAGGTTCTATCGAGCGGACATTATCAAAGCGGCTTTATGCCACAACTGACCAGATATTTACCAATTTACTCGTGAAAAAAGAATCGACACATACCATCTCTTCATCGATTTCAAAGCTGATTTTGATAGATTTAAAAGAATCTGCCTTTATGCAAAATTAATACGGCTCACATAGGTTTCTGCTAGTGCATACTGCGGCTAAAAATATAAGGAGTTGTCGCGGAACAATGACATTTGGTACATCATTGTTTTGGATTCCAATCAAGAAAAAAATGAAAAAATCAAAATCACGCCCCCTTTTTTACGCCCACCTCCCATATAAGGTGAAACTTAATTTTTGACCTACAGCACTGATTTTTGGTACATAGCATTTTTATGACATTATATATGTTGGTGTTAAATTTCAATAATATCCGCCCACTTTTACGCCCACCTCCCATACAAACTCAAATTCTCTTTATCAAGTCTCTTTTAGCAACTTTTTACATCTTCGTGACATTCTAATTTTTTAATTTTATTTTAGTATGAAAAATGTTTATGTACGGATCCGAAGACATTAATAAGTGATGCATCACATCTTCGTTAGTGGATATGCGTCCAATTCTTCTGGAATGATACATCCTATAGTTCCTGTAATCCTTGTTATATATATATTGCCTACTTTTGGGCGGTAACTTGCCATTTTAGAGTATCTCATTGTTTTTTTCAAGGGGGGCAATTTGGGGCAGCTGAATTTTTTTTTATCGTTTAGCTGAGACTTCAGGCTTTAATTCGGTGTATGTATGTCGACAGCGGTAGACAGCGCTAAAAAGATGCACCACTTTAAATTTGAAGAACATTGAAATTTTGAAGTCCAAATTATGTTGTTCCACAATATTTTTTATGCATTATTTTTTTCAATGGATTTTAATGCAAATTTTTTCTTTGATACATATTATAAATGAAAAATAATAATAAAGTTGAATTTCAATAGTTGTTTTATTGTATCAATGATTTGACTTTTGAGTAAATTTTTTGCTAATTTTGATGTTCTCCACATTCACCAACTTTGGGCAGTTCTGGACAAAAAACTAGTGCAGATAGAATCCTAATACTTTGGGAAAATAATGTATAGATAGTTGGTAACAAACTGTGAAATTTTCATTCAAATCAGGCAACATGCCATTTTTGAATTTCAGCCACGGAAATCCCAATGTGTGTATAAACTGACGTTGAGCAATACCTAAAGCTCCGTCAGGTTCGGGAAGGAACTCTCTAAGCCGTTCGATACCAAACTAGGTATAAGACAAGGCGACTCCTTATCATGCGACTTCTTTCATCTACTGCTGGTGAGAATACTTTAAGCTGAATCGAGGAGGTATTGGTATTGATGCCATTAGCAATCACTTACATTATTATCACGACATTAGTTCTGCTTTCCCCAGGTTGGACAAAAAAAGCGAAGCTAATAGGTCTGATAGTGAACGAAGGCAAGACTGAATATCTTCTGTCATCAAACAAAGAGTCGTCGCAATCCCGACTAGGTTCTCACGTCACTGTTGACAGTTATAACTTCGAAGTCGTAGATAATTTCGTCTGTTTTGAAACCAGCGTCAACATCAACAATAATGTAAGCCTCGAAATTAGAATAACTCTTGCCCAAAGGCGCTGCTACGGACAGAGTAGTCAATTGAGAAGTAAAGTCCTCTCTCGTTGAACAAAGAATTATTAGACAGCAGCTAAGGTCGCTAGGTTAAATAATTGATGGTGGTAACCGGTAATATCTGAACAGTGTTCAGTTAGAACTTCTACAACCACTGAAAGGTATACTTTGATGAGATCGTAAAGACCTTTTCCGCTTTAACGTGGGCCACAAGGACCTTTTCATCGAATCTGAGGCCCAACAGTAGTTCAGTAGTAAACCACAAGAAGCCAACAACCGTTCCAATTCTAAGGATTGGCTGCACGCACTTTTCTGTTAAAAAATGTAAAAAAGTTCTCAGATCATGAAGACATCACAGACAATAAATCTTTTTTTTATTTTGTAGAATTAAAAAATAAAAGACTTTGGTTCGGTTAAGTCTAAGGGCAACATAGCCCCTCTTCCAAGAAAATTTTAAAGACTTCTCGAACATTCTTTTTAATTTCCAATTTTTTATGAAACCTTGACGCCCTTTTTTCCTGCGTCCACCTGGCAACCATTGCAGTGCAACATTGTATGCGACATGCATAGAACCGTACATCTAACCACCAGCAACGAGACACCTAGAGCTGAGCGGCCTATGAGTGTAAATCAGTTCGGCACCAGTCACGTTAGCACAATTGGCATTTACACACCAGAGACAGTAGTGATCATATAATAAAAATATTAAAGATTTTTTCCCATGCAACTTTTTGTCTTCCTCTTTCCACTGATTTTGGCAATTCTTTCCTCAAGTTGGCTGCAGCGTTGCATTGGTTGGGGAGGCGAGCGTAACTCGAAAAGCGCAGGAAGCAAGCGAAAACTTGATCAATGTTTCCTTCCGTTCATCATTTGTCGCTGCTCTGCAACAGCTTGCCACGTTCCGCTCTCCCTATTTTGCTCATATTCTTTATTATTATCACTTCTCTTTGCAAAATAAAATAATTTTGGTTGATAAAAAAATTTGCGTCTTCCTTATTTCTATGCCTTTAAACAGATAAAAATTCTGCTCACAAATGATAACTTTTTGGCAACAACACAAACGCGATTATGATCGGACTGCAACGGGGGATATGATACGCGCGGGAGCTGCGTATATCTTAATGTGGTTGTGCGATATCGTGCTTCTCTGTATAGAAAACTGTGATAACAGCATATTATGAAATGTAAAAGAAGTCTGACAAAGTGTTGATGTTGTAATAAAGTTCGGCAATGATTTTGAGCGGTCCATGCTTTTTTTAGTTCCGCACTTTTATCGCACGTCATTTTTCGTTCGTGCGAATCATAACTTCTTCGCTAAACTTGCAGTTGTTTCTTAAATTAATCGCGAAGTACCAAACAAGATATCTTCGGATGAATCAGATTAACGCAACAACTCCTGACATAGTTTTGAAGTCCATCCAATATTTATTAGTATAACAGAGTTCCTGTTAACCTGATCACAGTATGCATCATCCGAAGATATGTTGCTTGGTATTTCGCGAAGGAGGATAAGTAAGAATAAAGGGAATCATCCTGTTTAAGTGATTCCTCTGGGGCGTTTTTCTCCCAGTATAATGCTGGAAAAAGTGATACCTTCCGATCGTAGCACGTAGCACAACAACGACAACGGTGCATTGTGGAGACGACGGGCGGTCGCCATTTGCTGCCAATGGCTAATTCCAATTCACATTCGAAGTATGTAAGAGGGGAAAGGAGAGGGAGAGGGAGAGAGACGCGAGCTCTGCTGTCCGTAAGATGGACGCTTTGGCTAAAGATACTGTTAGTACGAGCGGCAAAGCAACGCTAACTCGCCTTCACCTTTGTGCCAAGTAAATATTGAATTACAACTGAAACTTTAGAAATTGTCTATGGGTAGTCAGTTGTTTCAACACACCTTTGCCTCTTAACTTTATGTGTTGGTAAAGTGATGGTAACTGTAAGTCATGCCCTACCTCTATCGCTTTTTGTCCGCTTTACACTCGGTTAACTGGCGCTGGCCATAAATTAAATAACAGAACTTTTTGCCAGCAAACAGCGCGCATCCAAGCCGCTCGGCAAGCAACGGTTTTGCTGGAGTTCACAGCCGACAGACCGGGGATTTTGTGGTTTCGATAATGAATTTAGTGTAGTGGCAAGATTTTTCAAATATTTGCCACAAAAAAGTTTTGAGTGTGGAAATGTTGCGAGTTGGGAGTTCTCAGCTCAATTTTTCTACGAATTGAAAGCTCGGATGCACTAAAGAAAATATTCTACCTATCTATTTTGTTTTTACACTCTAAATTTATAAGAACATAGGAGACATTTTTTAAATTACCGTATATATATGTGGGATCACTAGATCGATCGTACGGTGCAACAAGATCTCGTACGAACAAAACGCGACCGTACCAAATTAGCAACCATACCAGTTACACAATTAACAACTCTGACTCGAACTAGATAGCCAACCACGGACGCTGACAGGTCACGCTTGGGCATGGATAATATGATACGAGACTCTTTGATTCGAGAGAGAGCTGTCAAAACTCGCATTTTTATAACATTTGTCAATGATGATACTGCTGAAAAACATTATATTGAGTATGTAAAAATTATACAAAACACTAAATGAAACACTTTGAAAATGCATACATATATAAAGCTAAAATACAAAATCATTAATAGAATTTACATAAACATTTATTTTGCCAAAATATGTTCACACAGTTCAATGAAATTTCATTTCACACTAATATCGTCAAGTAATTATAGCGCTTTACTTCTGGCATCCCGCCTTTTCTGAAATCAACTGTCAAAATTCCCTGATCTCCTTGGCTGTCAAATAATCAGGGAATGCGTTTGAGGAAAAAATGAGAGCCAATGTGGGAGTCTCGTATCATATTATCCATGACTTGGGTCAGGAATAAAAGGGTTGTTAAACTTATTCCAGTGTGAGAGCGCCTCAAAATTAGCGTTTTTATAACATTTTCCATTATGTTGCCAGATTGAACAAAATTACAATTTTGGGGAAGTTTAAATTTAAAACACCCAACATTTTAGTAAGAATAACAAGTAAGGAAGGGCTAAGTTCGAGGCGTCACCATGAACATTTTATACTACTCGCATGATAAAGTGATAATCGAAGATTTCATTATCCGTGATTTATATATTTTTTTATTTTGCATGTAAAATTAGATTAGATTAGATCAATTTGTGTGCTTTGAGTATTGAATTGTATTTTTCATTTATTTTGATAGCTGTATTGAGGACTATGTAAAAAAACAAGAAACAAAAACCAATCACGTTTTCGAAGTTAATGCACATTTTATTTCTTACATCCAATAAGATTATATAGATTTTGGTTAAGAATTAATAAGTATTATATATTTTATCAATAATTAAGTATGTGATTTTTAAGAGCTTGATAACTTTTTAAAAAAAAAAAAAAACGCATAAAAATTTGCAAAATCTCATCGGTTCTTTATTTGAAACGTTAGATTGGTTCATGACATTTACTTTTGAAGATAATTTCATTTAAATGTTGACCGCGGCTGCGTCTTAGGTGGTCCATTCGAAAGTCCAATTTGGGCAACTTTTTCGAGCATTTCGGCTGAATAGCCCGAATTTCTTCGGAAATGTTGTCTTCCAAAGCTGGAATAGTTGCTGGCTTATTTCTGTAGACTTTAGACTCTGACGTAGCCCCACAAAAAATAGTCTAAAGGCGTTAAATCGCATGATCTTGTGGCCAACTTACGGGTCCATTTCTTGAGATGAATTGTTCTCCCTCAGAAGTTTCTTGTTGAAACTCAAAGTTCTTCCATTTTTCAACAAGTTTGTTAGCATCGAACGATAGCGAAGCCATTCATCGCAACGTTGCGGTCCAATGATTCCACCAGCGTACAAACCACACCAAACAGTGCATTTTTCCAGGGTAGTTGGCTACCAAGATCTGGTTGCGATTTAACGCTCTTATGACTATTTTTTGTGGGGCTACGCCAAGTCTAAAGTTCTACAGAAATAAGCCAGCAACTATTCCAGCTTTGAAGACAACATTTCCGAAGAAATTCGGGCTATTCCGGCCGAAATGCTCGAAAAAGTTGCCCAAAATTGGACTTTCCGATTGGACTACCTAAGACGCAGCCGCGGTCAACATTTAAATGAAATTATCTTCAAAAAGTAAATGTCATGAACCAATCTAACGTTTCAAATAAAGAACCGATGAGATTTTGCAAATTTTATGCGTTTTTTTTTTTAAAAGTTATCAAGCTCTTAAAAATCACCTGATACCATCATGCTAGCTATGCACTGTCTCATAAGTGATAGCATCAACATGAGAATGATCCATCCATTGAAAATGCCCAATCAATTTGCGTCCCCGCAGGTGTAGTTGATTATTCTACACTAAGCAGGGAACTAAAGTTTTATCTTTGAAGAAGATTTTTATTGTGGTGACCCTGCAGACTTTAAGCAAATGTTAAAAGTCTCCCACAATTAAGACATTTTGATTGCACAACTCTGTAGTAAGAATTCTCTTTGAAGTTCTGAAGGGAAAAGCTTTGAGTTCTCTAAAAAGAACCAGAATATTGTTGTTATTGAAACATTTAAAACAAAACTGCTTCTAAAACTTTGCAGTCTGAATAAATCTTCTTCATAATCTTCGAAGTTCTATAGAGCTGGCAACACTATACTTTGTATGCAAAATTATAAGGCCCCGTTTATTTCCTGTTGCTTGTCCTATAAAGCATATCATCCTCAGCCTCGTTTATAAGGAGTAAATCCTGGTATCTCAAAATGTTCAACAGGAGGCTCCCAGGTTTCTACAGAAGCATAAATGAATCTGAAGATAGTACTCAGACAGTCAGCCCTTTTATATCGTTAATGTGAGCGTGGAGACCTCTGGAGCATTATGGATATAAAATTCTGAAGTGCTTTGATGATCGAGAAAGTCATCAAAATCGAAACTTGTAATCAGGGCTTTAGATGTGCTCAAATTCCATCGACACCTAAATACTGGATCCGGATTCAGAAAATTTCATTAGGAGGAATAAAATTTCCGATAATAAAATATCTACTGCCGTAGTAGCGCTCCGATTTCGCAAGCTAACATATATATCGAAGCTCTAGGCATTCTGGGTCAATTATGAGCGACAACTTTTATTATATGTAGCACCCTGACTTTTGTGAATGGATTTATTCCCTCAGCTGGAACAACTTTGGAAACTGATTTCTTTCTAATTATAATTTGCCTCATTTCTTTTATATTGAAAAGATCTAATAACTTTTTCAATTGGGGTCCAAGAACTTCTAAAGGATGAGGCTTTTTGGATCGTGCTATCAAACCAACAGAAGGTTCCAAGAATTTAATCCAAAGAATTACTTTGGATAATCAATTTGGCATTAGTTCTCCAGTTGCGCCATTAACTAAACCATCACATGTGTTTATATTCACTGTAATCATGTATGTATTTTGCAGTGGTTTTTGAGTGTCAACTGATAAGGAAGTCCCTGTGTTGTTTTCAGAAGCCTTGAAAAGTTGAACTCTTTCCAAAATATTCCCTTGTTGATCACCTCATACCCATTCCTCTTACAGAGTCTTTGGCAGTTGGAAGAAATAGCTTCAGTTATAATTCGACTGAGCTTAAGGGCATTGAAATTGACTTTGTCTCTTTCGTTTGACCAAAAATAAATGGATCGTGTGAATTATCAGGGACTTCATAACTAGAATTAACCAATTCGAGTTTTGAATTAATGATATATCATCATTTTGTCATAGTGCCAGATGCCATACGATTTAACTTGCAATAGCCTTAAAAGCTTGATCGTCCCTTTGTCTCATTATTTCTGTTGAATTCAAAATATTTGAATAAGTCCCACAAAAGGAGAACTGTCCTAAAGTGCCATAAGCATCATTAGAGTTGGGGAAGAAAATATCCACCTATCTCCAAACAGGTGAGGTTGCTTCAAAATCTCCAAACACTAGTAATCGGTATGCCACCAAATGAATTTGTTTTGTTTTAAAAATTTGTTTTAAGCCTAGCATCAACATAGCTAAACATTCGAGCGCCCACCATTGATATTTCATCAATTATGATGATTAGTTTTGAATCAACGAAGTTTGGAATACAAAGAGTTAACTATGTCAATAAGCATGGGGCCTTAACTCTCTATTCAGCTGGTGATTTACAGGAAGAGAAAAATATTGAGTGAAGTGTCAGTCCACCTACTCCGAATGCTGCTTTACCCGTAGGTGCACAATAAAGGAGAACTTTTAAAGAACTTGGGAGCGGATCCCGGTGCGTAGAATTGAGCGATGGTTAAGAGCTTGATATATTGCAGATATCAAAACGACTTTTTCCAACACCTGCTCCGGGCTACCCAATGAATTCATAAAATGGTCGACTTGAGTGTTTAATCTTGATGCAACAAATGAGTCAAGTATGTTCTTTGGTTAATCATTTGCAAACTTTGAGACTAGGCAAATAATTCCTCAACCGAAATTAAAGGGGGTAGTTTAATAAGTTTCCAATATTTGCAATCAGATTCAATTACCATTATCTGCTGTATACCGTTCATACCAAATCCAGCAGAATTAATATTAGAGGCTTGACTACTGGAAGTGCTAACTTACCCAGAAACTCATTTTCCACAACAGGTGTAGTCTTATTTTGTACAGCCTTCCTAAGTCTGTCTCATTATAAAGACTTTCCTAAGACACTTTCCAAGTAGTTCTCTTTGATCAAAAACATCATATTTTTTCGATTTCCCTCAATTAAAAATACGGTGAGTTATACAAAGTTAGCTCATTATCATTTTCAATAAAGAGATACCTGTCTCGTTCCGCCATGGATGAAAAGCTATTACCATTTCAAGTGGAAATACTCAACTTTGGTCACATCAGGACTAAACCTTCTGTACCGAATAATAATTGGTTTGGTACGTTTTTTACCAAACCGCTGCTGTCTCTAAGTCAATGGTAATTGCCCCAATATCTGGTATTGTTATTATCTTCCCTCTCTTCTTCTTCATGATCACTGTCTTGCACTATTCTATTGGATTTCACAAATTTAAACATAGATGCAAAATCTGCTAAGCAAACAGTTTCTAACTGATCAGACGTACACTTTCTGCACATAACGCATCTCAAAATACCAAGCTACGAAATGTTTCAGTAGAATCTGAAGGGAAGGTTCTGAAGTTCCGCCCTAGGGTTTTACCATTCTGCACACGTTCCTCTGGTCGTGAGGTATTTATAAATATTTCTCCATTACTAGCTTCCTGAAAGATGAAGCCCAATGCAGCAATAAAACAGCTTTGTGCAGATATTTCGTGCCTGATATAAATTTATGACCTATATACAGTTTTTGCTTTATTGTATAATTTCCGGCATTTAGTCTTTCTGATATAGCTTCATTTAAGAGCCTAGAAACTCTCTCTGTCTGGATTTGTTAAAGGCACCACTATATAGGAACAGCAAGCATATGCATCCAGTATATATTGGATATCCATATTAGCCCCATGGAGTTCCAAAAATAAGAGGATTATAAGCATTTGCAACGATCTTGCATTTTTCTTTCAGAAAAAATTTTAGGTTTTGGATGTTTGGATCTCAGGAGCCAATAAATAGTCACCAAAAGACATGTTTATTCATTATCGCTCAAGAAATTTTCAAAATCATCTAAATTGATAGTATCTTCTGTAGTCAGAGTTGAATTTAAAAACATTTTGAATTCTAGAAAAGTTTTCCTTATGCCTTCCAAATCTTGGGTTGTGTCTGGAAAAGGAAGCAATATTTGTGTACATTGGTGATATGGTATACCAAAACGACAAAATTGTTGTCCCTCTTATTTCTCTTAGTACACGACTGACTGTGATTATGCTTTTGATGAATCAAATACTGTTCCAAGTGGCTTACTGAACTATCTGTTGAAAGTTTGCTAAGTGTCACCAGCAACCAATGACTTCGAGAATGTCCTAGGACTTTGAAGGTTGATCTTGGGAGCATTATTAGCTTCATCATATGCCATGTATATGCGGGGAACCTCTCTGTTGAAACTCTACTCCAGCAATAGCTTTTTACAAAATGTGTTCCAAAAATGCCGGTATTATCTTTAAAAAAAGTTTAAGGATTTACGTAGCGGTAATCAAAATATATTCAGCAAGTAACCGCATCTGAGCGTGATTAAGCGATGGTCTATCTTGGTTGATAAAACAAGTTACTTCTTCAGAAATATCTTTGAATCCAACAGTTTCTTGAAGGACAACCAACAGCCAACCTAATTGAGATTCACAGCAGCCGATGAGCAGAAAAAGGTTTCAAAGCCCAAATTAACCATTGCAATTGTTTTTTTCAGCTTCCCAGTGAGCAGGAGAGGATCTAACACCTTCAAAACTTTGTAACCTCATCATGTTGAATCAAGTTTTAAACAAAGTTTTCATTTATCATATTTTGAGCCAAAATACGCTGCCAGACCTGAAAACTTTCGGAGGCAAATGGATGTACCTATTCTTAATTTGCAAGTAGTTCTACTTTTTATAGTCGTAGAACAACTTGAATGGTACACGCCTTCTGCGGTCAAAGTAAGGAATTTCGGAACGTACTCATTTTACTATATGTTTCCCAGAGCATGCAATGTTTTGCCCAACGTATATTGCGTTCCAAATGGCCAAATTCTTCCGAATTATTATCTTGAACTATGTCATTGGCCTTGCCCCTTCCCCTGGCGCTATAACTAAACGGTTATATTCATGCTTTCTATAGGAATATTGTCTAAAAGAATCCTTGACTACCTGGGTTCAGTTCCTGCAGGTACGGGTGCGCAAGTGGGAATGTCTGTGTGATTATTATGGAAGTCTGTTCCTCATAAGTAAAGAGGATTTCTCAACCAATCTTATCATCTTCAGCAGATGCAACAAAGGGAACTTCTTCTCGGCTATTAAAGCCTCGAAATCCAATTTCATTTATGTGTATATTTATGCTCACGATACAGTATAGAGTATTCACTAAGAATCGCAAAGCTTCCACATAACCTCTGCAGGCCGTATGGTATCAGTCATATAATCGAAGGATTGCATTCCCACAGTCTCTATGAATTTGTATCATGAGCTTGATCAAAAGTCCTCGGTAGAGATGTCACAACATTATTAACAGAAATAGGTATATTGACAACGGCACCTTTAATCGAACTTTGGCCTTGATATCCCAATGGGACGAATGGTCATAAAAGTGTAATCATGCATTATTACCTTTCTTCAATAGGGGTTAAATTTTTAAACAATTCAACAGTATATCCGGAAAGTCTAGACCATTTAACAAACACTATTTAGTATGTTATTTTTGGCAATCCCATTTTGCAAGTTAAGCAAATCTTTCAGGAAGGAAACTTTTGTTTTAGAAAAAGAAAAAAAATGATGTAGCATCTGGGTGGAACTGGAGCTTATAGTTCCGAAATTTAACTTGCGTACTTGATGTGGAAAGTCCAGCAATCCCCACAGCAAATATATTTCGGTGGGACCTTTCTATATTTTCAAAATAAATGCTTGAAAAATCCTTGAAATGCCACCATTTGCAAAAAATATCAGAGACATTATTTTCTGTTTACTATATTTCGTTGGGACTGCCTTTCATTTTACTCTGCCTATTTGTTAAGTTTTCTATGAATACGGACCGATTTTGTTGTTGACGTCTCTGATTTAAAATTTGTTCCCTTGCACCCTCCTGATAAGCTTTCGTCGTCGTTGCGTTTCTCTATAACGTTCCTCTCCTTTTGTTTCAGGATTTCTTCTTGAACGTTCTTCTTTGTATCTGATCACGTATGCGCTCTTAAATGTCTATGTTAGATTTCTTCTAAGTTCTCGGTGTACTACGGTATTATGAGACTGCTCATTTGGACTGAATAATAGTTTTGCGTCGAATTCTATGTTCTGGTATTCTACTTTGCTCTCAGGAGCGAAATTGAGGATTTTGTCGCCGGGTTCTATGCTGATTGCATCTATGATTTGGTTCAGCTAACCTTATTTCGGGATTTTCCCTGCTGAGACCTGGCGAAATCAGTATTTATACTTTGCTCAGCGCGCGGTGACCGAAGATTTGGGTCTCTTCCGGCGGGAATCTATGTTCTGGTATTCGCCTCTCTCTCTCTCTCCTCTCCTTTCAGAGGAATTGAGGATTTTGTCGCCGGGTTCTATGCTGATTGGTATCTACGATTGTTTTAGCTAAACTTATTTCGATTTCCTGCCGAGACCTTATATGCTGAACAGTATTTATACTTTGCTCAGCAGACCTTAGCTCTGGGTTTTCTCATGCCGAGACCTATACTTTGAACAGCATAGCGCTGCAAGCAGACCGAAGATCTGGGTTCTCCCGGCAGGACCTATGTTCTCAGGTATTCTACTTTGCTCTTCAGAGCGAAATTGGAGGATTTTGTCGCCGGGTTCTTATGCTGATTGGTATCTATGATTTGTTCAGCTGACCTTATTTCGGGATTTTCCTGCCGAGACCTATGCTGAACAGTGTATTTATACTTTGCCTTGTAGACTGAACCTCTTGATTTTAGTCGCCTTGTCCTATAAGCTGAACTGTATTGGTACTCTTTGTTCTGACAGGCGGATTCTGGATCTAATCTGGTGATTAGGCCTTTGGCTTTGAGTATTATGTGATTGCTCACTAGCTCTATATAATGAGTTAGCCCGGAAGAATCTGCATACACGTCTTCTATTTTCAAGTCGACTTTGTACAACAGATCTTTTATTTAATCTTAGGCATAATTTCTGTAAATTCAATTCCATTTCTAAAGAAAATAAATAATTTAATCTTTGAATCTATTTAAAAAACATAAATAATTTAATCATAATCTATTAAAACAAGTGTGTAAATACTTTTCTGATTTTTCTTCCGAATGATTCTTCTGTAAGGTTCTTTTTTTAGGTAAATTGTGGTCTTCTTTCTGCGTCTTCTTTTCAAGTGGATGATGATATAGATTCGTTCTAGTATTTTATTATATTGATATGGATTTATGATGCTAACACCACTATGGTGGTAAATTTTCACTTAATTAATTAAAACTTCAAGCCAAAAAATGCAGACTTCACTACTCAAGCATATTTAGTGTGTAACTGGAAAAAGTATAAACATTCAGCATAATAATATATATTATACATATACTCGTATAGTACATACAAATATATATATCTTAGAAATTAGTAATTTGCTTAATAGCCTTGAAAGTATTTACACGGAAAACTCCTACGTAAATGGCTTTTTTTAATGCTTTCTGAAACAAAGGAGTTCATCTTCCGCAAAAGTTCGCTCGTGAAGGCTAAACTATGTAGGTAGAAAATTTGTGAAAACAATTTTTAAGTATACCATATATCAAGGTTGAAAGTTTGAGTTGTTATGAATAGACACAGGTAGGTAAGCCATTTTTGTTTTAAAAATTATTCAATAACATTTGAGTAAGGGGATTTGCAGCCAAATACATTGAAAACAATTTTAAAAAATAAATAAATACTAATTCCCATTAAATATATATGCTAAATATTGTAAATTATTACGTCTATGTACACATCTGTGTCTTAATACCTAAACCTTCCATAAGCTATCTATGGAGCTTTGTAAATCGCGATTTTTTCGCATAGGCCAAATTAAAACAATTAATAATAATTTGGTCCATCTGAAAAGCAGGTTTTCTAATTGCGTGCCTTTGATACTAGACTACTATTAATTTACGTTAGTATTTCTTACTGATTTTCAAATATAGTTGGATTTTACATGCGCCTAAAAAATTTAATGTATAATATGTGACCTGGTCCACGAAAAAGGAGCTAACTTTCAAACAAGTTATGACTTTCTGGATGCTATCACGTGAAAAAGCATCTCATCTTCCATCCGAACAAACTAAAAAGTGAAAATTGATTTTTTGACACCTAAGCCCCCCTTCCGTTTTCCAGGTCACATATACATATGTATGTATTCTTATAATATTTTAAAAATATCTTAGAAGTGCGCAATATACATATTCGGCGTAAAGTAAAAAGTAAAGGCAGAAATCGTGTTATTACATATGTATATGGGGGCCAACACGTTGACTTAAGTATGAACATATTTCCATGCAAATTTATTAAGGTAATTCAAAATTTGACCAATATATTCGGCACAAAGTCCACTAGAATTGTGAAAATCAAATAAGAGGCATGTGGGGGCAAGAAGAAATATTGGCTTGATTTTGCCCATTTTTGGAACAGACGAACACGGTTTGAAGGAACACATCTCCTATGAATATGTTTAGAATATCTGAGATATTTACCGATATTTTCAATAAAATGGTCTGATCTCGGTGATTTTTATTCGGGCTATGCTACACCAGAAATACAGTATTTGTGAAAAGTTTTGGTCCGTTATCTTCACTCGTGTTGAACTTATATACTTTAACGTGAACGAATCAGATGGACTTCAAAATTGTGGTATATGGGAAGTAGGCGTGGTTGTGAATATATTTCGCCCAATTTCGAACCATAGATGCTACGGAAATATTATACAGAGAAGGCATCAGATGGAACTCAAAATAGCGTTATATTGGAAGAAGGCGTGGTTGTGAACCGATTTCACCCCTATTTCGTACACGTCATCAAGGTGTTAAGAAAACATAATATACCGAATTTCATTGAAATCGGTCGAGGAGTTCCTGAGATATGGTTTTAGGTCCATAAGTGGGCGAAGCCACGCCCATTTTCAATTTTTAAAAAAAGCATGGGTGCAGCTTCCTTCTGCAATTTCTTCCGTAAAATTTAGTGTTTCTGAAGTTTTTTGTTAGTCGGTTAACGCACTTTTAGTGATTTTCAACATAACCTTTGTATGGGAGGTGGGCGTGGTTATTATCCGATTTCTTCCATTTTTGAACTGTATATGGAAATGCCTGATGGAAACGGCTCTGTAGAGTTTGGTTGACATAGCTATACTAGTTTCCGAGATATGTACAAAAAACTTGGTAAGGGGCGGGGCCACGCCCACTTTTCCAAAACAATTGCCAAATTTCACTTTAATATCTTTATTTATGGCTTAGTTATGACACTTTATAGGTTTTCGGTTTCCGCCATTTTGTGGGCGTGGCAGTGGGCCGATTTTGCCCATCTTCGAGCTTAACCTTCTTATGGAGCCAACAAATACGTGTACCAAGTTTCAGCATGATATCTCAATTTTTACTCAAGTTACAGCTTGCACGGACGGACGGACGGACAGACGGACGGACACCCGGATTTGGACTCTACTCGTCACCCTGATCACTTTGGTATATATAACCCTATATCTGACTCTTTTAGTTTTAGGACTTACAAACAACCGTTATGTGAACAAAACTATAATACTCTCCTTAGCAACTTGTTGCGAGAGTATAAAAATTACTATATAGCGGTTATTTATTATATGGAGAAACTATTTAAATCTTTTTAAAGAATATTATAACAACTGACTTTTGTCCTTTCAATGCCCAATAATTGGATTTAAGCTTGTTAGCTCTCAATCATTAAACGTTTTTAATAATTTTTCATTGAAAATAAAACTATGATGCTTCAAATTACAAAACGTTTCATCAAATATCTTTGAATTTACAAATTTATTTAATTTTCATTTTTATAAGTGGTCTTGAACGATGCAACTAATCCCTCCGTTTACATATTTTTTTGGTAAAATTTCAATTTGGCTATCGCTCGTTTCCAATTGCTAAACGTCAAAACCTCCTGAACTCGATCAACTGTCAAAGTTTAGGTGGTTTTGACGTCTAGCAATTGCTCTCTCACTTCCAGTGAGAGAGAAGTTAAACATCTCTTTATCTCTGCTTGAGTTCTGAGCTTAGCAGCGTGCGGTTGTACCGTTTTGCTTTAAATACCATTTACTTGTGTCTCAGAGTTTAAATATACTTAATATACTTACACCTACAATACGTCTACTTGTGATTTTTGCTTCAAACATTTACATTCAATTAACAAAATAATTACAATTTGTAATTTGAAATAATTTGAATTTGAAATAAACATTTTAAAAAAGAAAAGGTGCGTGTTTTAATAGTGTTGAACTCGCAGAAATTGGGTATTGAACCCACATATATATATAGGGTGACCCATTTCGAGGGTCAACAACTTTTCTTTGTATATGCTCCTTCCACTTTAATTTTCCATCCAGCGTCAAACCAAGACATTTCGCCGAGGTTGAGTACGGAATTACTTCATTCCTAATATAAGTTAATAATTGCCTTTTTGACTGATTTTGCTTATTTATTATAAGCGACAGCTGTTTTTCCACCTTGCTATAAAATTCATCGATAGACGAATTCCCCTGTCTCAGAATACTAAGCTCGTTTTCCAATACATATAACGGTCTCTTATCTGAATACTCCTGGTCTAATCTGGCAATAATAGCTTTAAAATTGAGAACTGTACTATAGGAGGCAAGAGTGGAGTTAGCCGAGTCTTAAATTTTGTTTCTAAATATACCAATGGCTATATAATATTTTTCGGACCCCTGCTTATAATAGTTCAAGGCGAATACCGCGGCACTTCACCACGCTGGGTAGGATGTACAATCACCCTTGAATTCTGGGAGAGATTTTATTAGGTCCAAACTCGCATTATTTTCCGTAACTAATGGATTTATTGAAACTGGATGGTAAGATTCAACGCTAGGCGGTTGAAGGCGTTTAATTTCAAGAGTTAAAATATTTAATTGTTCGGCTAACTCTAGTCTAGTTCGCTCATTCTTCTCATTGACGATTGCTATCACTTCATCCCTACTAAAACTCATTTTGCCACGACAAAAAGTTTTTCTGCTCTAAGTCTGGGTTTAATAAACGTGACAATAGCTTTCACAGATTTATTTTCACTACTTTGGCAGAAATAAACCACAAATAGTATTCGAAAGCAAATTAAATTGATGCTGACTTAAAAATTTTCAACACATTAAGCAAATTGCAATATGAAAATTTATAACTACAAGTGGACACCAAAAGTTTAATTAACTTTAATTACACTTATTATATTTTAATTCGGAAATACGCAGATGGCCAAAAAAGCTACAAACTATGTTCAGCTGATTATAGTTCCGAAAACAAATGCTTGCACATTTAAAAATAAACTAAATATATTTTTTTAGGTCAACTTTTATAAAGTATTTTCACTAACCTTCTATGAAGTTTTAATCACAAAAATTCGCTTTACTCTCCTTTATTTTCAATAAATGATTTATTTTTAGATACACTTTTTAATTTTAATTTTGAACCACTTGAAAATATTTTGAAAAATCACTTACAGTTTTTTTCTCTTAATGTAGAATTTAACAAATCAGCTCCATATGAATCCTTCTTGTTTTTTTTATAAACAGCTCCTTAGAAATCCTTGAGTCCTTTGTCCTTTCAAAAATAGCTTAGATCCTTAGGGTCCTTAATAGGTCCTTTGTCCTTTTAAGAGCCAACAGGTTGGACGCCAGTTAATAATTGCCTTTTTGACTGATTTATTGATGCCGATACAACTCGCCTCTTTCAACTCAACTTTACAATTAAATTCTTAAACTGCTTGTTTCTAACTCGAAACTTACAAAACTAGTCCGCTTTAGGTGTCAGTGTTGTTGTCACGAACGAGGTGCATAAAAGGGCTCGGCTTAACTGCCGTAAGCGTTGGTGTATTTTTATCATAGTCCCGATATTTTGGCGCATCAGCAGCAAGGAAATGTTGAGAGCGTTGGTACGCTGTTGTCAAGTGCAATTGCTTACGCTGATGAATAATGTATGTGTGTTGGTGCGCAGCTGTCGGTAAAAAACTAGCCTGCATTATCACAGTATTGTTGCAGCATAAAGAGCTTGGGTTGGCTACCGTAAGCGTGGGTGCATTTTTTATAATATGTAGTCCCGATATTTAAGCGCGTCGAAAACATGAAAAGATCGAGAGCGTTGGTACGCAGTTGTCAAACCCATTTGATTACGCTGGTGATCATGACCATAATGCGGATGATGATGTATGTATGAATGTGCGCCAATGTCGGTGACTAAACCCAGCATACGTGACAGGAGGAACGACTCTGTTAACTTATATAAGGGAATACACGTAGCAGTTTTGTTAGTAAAGTTTATATTTATAGACTTCAACTCGTTGAGAGTAATGTTTCATTTTTGTGTCCATTCTACGATTAGGTTGATTGAAGACCGCATTCTGTTCGACGACTCTATTTCATTTCTACCAGTAGTAATAATGCAGGTATCATCTGCAAATGTGGCGATTGTGTTGTTTGGCGGTATAGGCATGTCGCTTGTAAACAAAATATATAAGATTGGTCCCAGGACACTTCATTGGGGTACACCTGTTTTTATTGGCTTTAACATAGTATAGATTGTCCCTGCTTGATTCTGAAGTAACGGTTGCTCAGGTAAGAGGCAAGTAGTTCAGTTAGTTGCTGTGGAAAGAGAAGTCTTAATTTATGTAGTAAGCCATGGTGCCCTACTTTATCGAACGCCTGGGGTACGTCAAGAAAAACAGCTGTGCAAATTTGCTTTTTTCCATCGCATCCTCAATTATATCTATTATTTCATGAACTTGATCGATTCATTCCACAATGCGATCTAAATCCAAATTGATGGATTGGTATACGACTTCTTCTTCTTCTTAATTGGCGTAGACACCGCTTACGCGATTATAGCCGAGTTAATAACAGCGCGCCAGTCGTTTCGTCTTTTCGCTACGTGGCGCCAATTGGATATTCCAAGCGAAGCCAGGTCCTTCTCCACTTGGTCCTTCCAACGGAGTGGAGGTCTTCCTCTTCCTCTGCTTCCCCCGGCGGGTACTGCGTCGAATACTTTCAGAGCTGGAGTGTTTTCACCCATCCGGACAACATGACCTAGCCAGCGTAGCCGCTGTCTTTTAATTCGCTGAACTATGTCAATGTCGTCGTATATCTCGTACAGCTCATCGTTCCATCAAATGCGATATTCGCCCTGGCCAATGCGCAAAGGACCATTAATCTTTCGCAGAATTTTTCTCTCGAAAACTCGTAACGTCGACTCATCGGTTGTTGTCATCGCCCAAGCCTCTGCACCATATAGCAGGACGGGAATTATGAGCGACTCATAGAGTTTAGCTTTTGTTCGTCGAGAGAGGACTTTACTTTTCAATTGCCTACACAGTCCGAAGTATCACCTATTGGCAAGGGCAATCCTGCGTTGGATTTCCAGGCTGACAATGTTGGTGGTGTTAATGATGGTTCCTAAATAGACGAAGTTATCTACAACTTTAAAGTTATGACTGTCAACAGTGACGTGAGAGCCAAGTCGCGAGTGCGACGACTGTTTGTTTGATGACAGGAGATATTTCGTTTTGCCCTTGTTCACTGCCAGACCCATTTTCTGTGCTTCCTTGTCCAACCTGGAGAAAGCAGAACTAACGGCGCGGGTGTTGAGGCCGATGATATTAATATCATCGGCATACGCCAGCAGCTGTACACTCTTATAGAAGATGGTACCTTCTCTGTTTAGTTCTGCAGCTCGAACAATTTTCTCAAGAAGCAGGTTGAAGAAGTCACACGATAGGGAGTCGCCTTGTCCAAAACCTCGTTTGGTATCGAACGGCTCGGAGAGGTCCTTCCCGATCCTGACAAAACTTTTGGTGTTATTCAACGTCAGTTTACACAGACGTATTAGTTTCGCGGGGATACCAAATTCAGACATCGCGGCATAAAGGCAGCTCCTTTTCGTGCTGTCGAAAGCAGCTTTGAAATCGACGAAGAGGTGGTGTGTGTCGATTCTTCTTTCACGGGTCTTTTCCAAGATTTGGCGCATGGTGAATATCTGGTCGGTTGTTTATTTTCCAGGTCTGAAGCCACACTGATAAGGTCCAATCAGTTTGTTGACGGTGGGCTTTAATCTTTCACACAATACGCTCGATAGAACCTTATATGCGATATTGAGGAGGCTAATCTCACGGTAGTTGGCGCAGATTGTGGGGTCTCCTTTTTTATGGATTGGGCATAGCACACTTAAATTACAATCGTTGGGCATGCTTTTACAAAGAAGCTGATGCATGCTCCCTATTAGTTCTTCGCCGCCGTGTTTGAATAGCTCGGCCGGCAGTCTGTCGGCCCCTGCCGGTTTGTTGTTCTTGAGGCGAGCAATCGCTATTCGAACTTCTTCATGGTCGGGTAATGGAACGTCTGCTTCATCGTCTTTGATTGGGTAATCGGGTTCTCCTTCTCCTGGTGTTGTGCGTTCACTGCCATTCAGCAGGCTGGAGAAGTGTTCCCTCCATAATTTAACTATGCTCTGGGCATTAGTGACTAGATCACCTTTGGGGGTTCTACAAGAGTATGCTCTGGTCTTGAAACCTTGCATTTTTTCGTAGAATTTTCGAGCATTACCCCTGTCGGCCAGCTTATCAAGCTCTTCGTACTCACGCATTTCGGCCTCTTTCTTCTTCTGTCTGCAAATGCGTCTCGCGTCCCTCGAACCTTCGTTGTGTTTGTTGGCGTGCGTTTTTTGCTACACAGAGGCGGGTGCGAATCTTGGCTGCAACAAGATGGTGGTCCGATTCAATGTTAGGACCTCGGAGCTCACGCACATCTAAAACACTGGAGACGTGTCTTCCGTCTATCACAACATGATCGATCTGGTTAGTAGTTTTTCGATCCGGAGACAGCCAGGTAGTTTGGTGAATATTCTTATGCTGGAATCTAGTACTACAGATATCCATATTTCGGGCCCCGGCGAAGTCAATCAGCCTCAACCCATTTGCCGATCGTAGTGCCAAATATACCTTCTTTGCCCACCTTGGCGTTAAAGTCGCCAAGCACGATTTTGACATCGAGGCGGGGGCAGCTCTCATAAGCGCGCTCCAAGCGCTCTTAGAAGGCATCTTTGGTCACATCGTCCTTCTCTTCCGTCGGGGCGTAGGCGCATATCAGCGATATGTTGAAGAACCTCGCTTTGATGCAGATTGTGGCTAGACGCACGCTCATTCGGAGTGAATGATAGTACTCGGCGACGGAGTCTCTCTCCCACCACGAATCCAACACCAAACGTGCGCTCCTTTATATGGCCACTGTAGTAAATGTCACAAGGACCTACTCGTGTCTGTCCTTGTCCCGTCCATCGCATTTCTTGGACGGCGGTGATGTCAGCCTTTATTTTCGCGAGGACATCAACCAGCGGTTCAGCGGCACCTTCCCAATTAAGGCTCCGGATATTTCAGGTGCATGCCCTTAAATCGTAGTCCTTATTTCGTTTGCCATGGTCGTCATCAAAAGGGGGGTCTCTCATCCGAGTAAAAGATGCTAGATCTTTTGGGTTCCGTCAGGACTCCGTTTTATTATTTAACAAAAGATTGTCTATCGTACAATATTATTATGTAATTCAATTATATTAAATTAACAAATTCGTTTTTAAAAGTCAAAATAAGAGAAACTAAATGTTCACTCGCAAACGATGTTGACGCGACGACGTATCTACTCCGACTACCTTTTCGGGTTGCTGGTGCGCTCGTTCTTTTGTGTTGCAGGGATGCAATTATGCGGTTGACCTTACAGTCGGCCAATCCTGACCACAGGAGTCGACCTCGACTCCGACATCATTATCAAA
>NW_024395985.1:0-17389 GCF_016617805.1 Bactrocera tryoni
GTACATATGAATATCGTACACTGCGATTTAATGCATAACAAATTTAATAATATTTTAATTCACATATAAGATATTTTAATTAAAGTTTTGAACAATCAAGAACTAATTATTGAAGAGCCAAAATAATTTTACGGTATTATCTTCACTATAATATGAATTTAATTTACACTTCAGTCTAAGTAACACGTGTCAGGTTATCTTAACATCAAAAATTGAAAAAGTGAGAATAATGGAATATTTTATTGCAAATTATTTGTCTATTGATAAGATAGCTTACATCTCAATTTTCATCTCAATTTTCATTCAATTCTTTGTCTATTATTTGGCAGTGACAATTGTCCGTTAGCTCCAAAAGATTCTAACAGATGATGATAATTATTGATAGGATTGAATTCTATAGATGGTGCTATGTTAAAAATACAAATTTAAAAGCATAATAACTACGTATTGCTGAAACTAAGGAATAACCTAAATTTATATTTTTATATTAAAATTCAAAATAAATTTAGGTTATGTGTACCTTATACGTTTAAATTTTTAGCATAGCGCCATCTGTTGAATACTTACTCAATCCAATTAATAATTAATGCCATCTTTTAGAATCTTTTGAAGCAAACAAATAATTGTGACTGTCACATAATAGACAAAGAATTTGAAATAAAATAATGTTGCGATTCAAAATTGAGATGTAAGCTATCCTATCAATAGACAAATAATTTGCAATAAAATATTCTATAACTCTTACTTTTTCAATATTTGATGTTAGGCTCCAGATATTTGACTTGCGTCACATATTTGATACTGACCCCATTCACACGGACAATCGGTGGACGAACCGGCGACAATCTACCTTTCAGCAGCATTGCCACCGTTTTATCTATCGATATGTCAACTCCCACACCTAAACCCCTAAAATTTACAATTTCTAAAAATTGTCCTACCGCCCGTTCTAAATAACACCGCGAACGACCTTCAACCAAAAGAAGAAAATTAGCCTTATCCTATGGCTCGAGCTTCCCAAGCAGAGAATTCATCATGAGATTCCAAATATATGGACCACAGATGGAACCCTGCGGGCAGCCACGAACCATCTCAATCTCCACACTTCCTATCATAACAACTAGGGAGGCTTTTCTGTCCGAAAACTAGTTCCGACAAAGAGCAGCTTCCGGATAGCCACGTTCCTCCAGTCGTTCATCGCCCGATCCCAGCTTAGGTAATCAAACGCCCCCTTAAAGTCAACAAATATGCCAAGGATATATTTGTTGACGTTATCCCTAACAGCATTTTGAACAAACATTCAAGCATCCACGACACTGCGCCCTCCCCTAAACCCAAATCGCCTATCCGAACACATACCCCCCGCACACTCCCTCCACGAATATAACAGAGTGTCACTGACGCGAAGAGAGGTGATATCCGGACTTCTACGACCCCGGCAGATACTATAGACCTGACCCCAGGGGCCATTCCTATTTTCCCGAACAAAACTCATCCTCCTTCATTTTGACTAACATTTCCTTATACTTCCTATCCGCACAACTAAATTCTTACCTAGGCTGGGACAACCTATCAGAATTGAACCGTCGGGTGCGTTGAAACTTTCGCCTCAATCGCCTGACAGTCCTCCTCTTCAAGGTAAGCTCACGCGTCCAACAATGCCAAAGATACTAAACTTTGCCCCACATTCCATAAGATGTTTGGTTTTTCTCTATCCTGCTCGCCAATTGAAAATAATCGTAAAAATGGAAAACCGAGAAATCACGTTTCAAAGTTTTCGGTTTTTGCCCATATATCTGCTAAACGTTCGGTTACTCATCATAAACAACATATGGAATCGGTTTGTGAAATGTTGACTGCTGCTTCAGTTGGCAACGAAGATATTATCAGTCTGCGTCTACAAGCCATCGTCTTTAAAGAATGTTAAATAGACGGTGCGGTGCGCGTGTGTAGCGGTGAACGTGACTTCTAGAATAATGTAGAACCAAAAAAAAAAACGGCACAGCGTCACCTTCTCGTTGGTATAAGATGAAAAATGGAACAAAAACAGTTTGGTGTGGAGATGATCAATGATGCCCTGTTTTTCTAATTAACATGTTGATGTGGAGAGTATTGTATTCACTGGTCAGTGATGCCCTTTAGTTATAGTTCGGGCGACTGGAGTTCATCTCAACACCATACATTTCGCGGAATCCGGGATATGGTCAACTTTTTCGTGTTTAGCCTCCACGCAGAGGCAGCATGAGGGAGGCTTTGTGCACTCTTTCATTTTGTGACCTGGTTAGCCGCATTTTATGCAGACCCCTTCTCCTCTTCTATCGGGCCCTTTGCAGTGCCAGGTTAAATGGCCTGGTCCAAAGCAGCGAAAGCATCTTTTTGGGGTTTCTTTCAGTCGGAGCCTGCAGTTAACCCAGCCGATTTTTATGCGTGCCTGTCGCATCAGTGTGTCAGCCTTATCCTCGTCGAGCGTTATATATGCCCTGACCTGCTCTCTTATGTTAGGTGCTGTTATGCTTATCGTCAAGTCTCCGATGGAGTCTTGTAGCACTTTTTTTTACAGCCTCTGCTACTTCCTCCTTTGTTGAAAGGGAGTCGAGGTCTCTGATCTCTATTGTTGCTTTTGTCTGCAAGGTCGGCCACAGTTGCGGATTCTCGGAGGGTCGTCTTGAGTGCCTCGTAGAAACTGGCTTTTGTGGATTGTCCCTTCTCCAGCTCTAGTAGTAGAGCCCCGGCTCTTGTTTTGCGGATCCCTTTGATTTTTACCTCCGCTTCTCTTAGGTTTACCTTGCTACGGATATTCTTGAGGACCTCGGCGTAGCTGTTTCCTTCTGCTGGCTTAATGATTACGGCCTCCGATTGTCGTTTGGGCCTGCTTTTTGCTCTCTGGTTTGAGACGGTATTCTTCCCTTGTTGTCCTCCCTCTTTCGGTTTTTTGTTTTCCGTTCCTTCGGTTGTGAGTGTCTTCCTTGTTTTTTTGGGCAAGACTTTCTGCCACTGGCCGTCCTTTTCGCTTCTTGGTCGCACTGTTTCTCGAGGCTCCACTGGGCTTGTCGCCCGCCGCTTCGAGGTTGTTGGCTCTGGGGTCATGATCCGTCTGCTTAGAAGTCCGCGTCTTTTCTCGTTTTCTGCGATGAGCCAGTTTCTGCGGTAACTCTTCATTACATGAAAGAGTTCGTCCAGCTGTGCCGCTCCGTTCTTGACATCCAAGCTGACGTTCATTTGCTTTGCCATCGCCGTCTTCATGATTTGTACGATACTCTTTCCAAAGGTTCCTCTTCTGCTCGTCTCATTTGAGTGATGTACTCCTGTTTCGGTGAGTTTTGAGGTCCTTCTGTGGTGGCCACTGGGGTGCTCTTCCCTTCTGTTTGTTTTGCTGGTGGTTCCTGTGTGACAGGAGTTTCTTTTGATGCTATCTTTTCTCCCGCTTTTTCGACTTGCTTGGTAGTGATGGTCAGTATAGGGGATCTAAGCATCCTACTACTTCTGCGGAACACGGTCCCGTATTCCTCGTCTTGAGCATCTTCGTTTTGTTGTACTTTATGAGATTCCTTCTGTTGGTGTTTTTGTTGTTGTTATTTTGTACTCATTTTAGATCTAGTGGGTCTCCGCTTCAAGCCGCTATCTCCGCACGTTGTAACAGTTGCCCTTTATGAACCCCGTGGTTATCTATGCAAGCAGGGAGGCCACGCTAGGGTTGACACAAGTCCTTATGGGAGCTTGTGTTCAGAGCCAGGTTCAGGCACGAATCAGGAGCTCGTCTCAACTGAACCTGTACGGCCAAAAAAATTTTTTTGGCGACGTGCATTGTTCGTACTTGAAGACCTGCCAGGGTTTTAACGAGATGGAGGCGAGAGCAGTATTAGCCCGCCAGCCATTTCGGTAAGATGTCACTCTTACCTACTGAGGTGGTAGAATACTGCCCTCACCAGCCCTTTGTCAGACTAATCCATTATTTGTTTCCAGCATTCCATAATCAGAACCTTACTGGCCTCGATTCTGATGGGCGCTTGCCCATGGTTTTTAGCCGTCGTCTGTGCACTTTTGGTGCTTCTTACTGTATGGTTCCCTCGTCGCTTTGTTGCCTCCCTCTCGTGGGTAGGTTCTCCCTCGGTGTAACCCCGGTGGGGGTTGTGGACTCTTATTTAAAGGCGGCATCTTCTCGCCTCTTCGCCGGAGGTTCATTGGGCATATTAGACGTTTTGAGCCAAGCCCTCCTCTCCTGCAGCTCTTGGTCGGGGGCTGCGTATTACTATTCGCAGCTAACCTACTTAGCGTAGGCCGTCCACTATCCGCCAGCTGTGACCCCGGCAGTAGCCTTAGCTCAGCCCCACCGACTGGAGGAACTAGGCTATCCGGATGCTGCTCTTTGTCGGAACTATTTTTCGGACATAAAAGCCTCTCTAGTTGGTATAATAGGAAGTGTGGAGATTGAGGTGGTTCGTGGCTGCCCGCAGGGTTCCATTTGTGGTCCATATATTTGCAAACTCATAATGAATTCTCTGCTTGGGCAGCTCGAGCCACTTTGCAGGTGTTGTGCGTATGCGGATAATTTTCTTCTTTTGGTTGAAGGTCGTTCGCGGTGTTATTTAGAATGGGCGGTAGGACAATTTTTAGAAATTGTAAACTTTAAAGGTTTAGCTGTGGGAGCTGACATATCAATGCATAAAACGGTGGCAATGCTGCTGAAAGGTAGATTGTCGCCGGTTCGTCCACCGATTGTCCGTGTGAATGGGGTCAGTATCAAATATGTGACGCAAGTCAAATATCTGGAGCCTATCATCAAATATTGAAAAAGTAAGAATTATAGAACATTTTATTGCAAATTATTTGTCTATTGATCGAATAGCTTACATCTCAATTTTGAATCGCAACATTATTTTATTTCAAATTCTTTGTCTATTATGTGACAGTCACAATTATTTGTTTGCTTCAAAAGATTCTAAAAGATGGCATTAATTATTAATTGGATTGAGTAAGTATTCAACAGATGGCGCTATGCTAAAAATTTAAACGTATAAGGTACACATAACCTAAATTTATTTTGAATTTTAATATAAAAATATAAATTTAGGTTATTCCTTAGTTTCAGCAATACGTAGTTATTATGCTATTAAATTTGTATTTTTAACATAGCACCATTAATTAAATTCAATCCTATCAACAATTATCACCATCTGTTACAATCTTTTGGAGCGAACGGACAATTGTCACTCCCACATAATAGACTAAGGATTTGAAATAAAAAAAATGCGATTGAAAATTGAGATGTAAGCTATCTTATCAATAGACAAATAATTTGCAATAAAATATTCCATTATTCCTTTACTTTATTCCTATACTTTTTCAATTTTTGATGTTAGGATAACCAGCCACGTGTTACTTAGACTGAAGTGTAAATTAAATTCATATTATAGTGAAGATAATACAGTAAAATTATTCTGGCTCTTCAATAATTAGTGCTTGATTGTTCAAAACTTTAATTAAAATATCTTATATTTGAATTAAAATATTATTAAATTTGTTATGCATTAAATCGCAGTGTACGATATACATATGTACATATGTATGTATGTATATTGATGACAAGAGGTGCTAGGTAATTAAATTATTATTTTTTGTTTTTAAATTATTATTTATTACTGTTATTGTAATATTTTGATTATTATTATTTTTATTTTTTAATTTTTCATAATTAGTATTTTTATTTTATTTTTTTTTTATTTTTTTCGTAATTATTACTTTTACTTATAATATTTTTTTACGCTAATTTTTAAAAGAATATTATTATTATTATTATTTAATATATTTATTTAATAATTTATTATTTACTTATTTTAAATCAATTATTTTTACATTTTTAGGATTTGTTTTTTAAATTTTTTCAATATTATTTTTTATTATATATTTTTTTTTATTTTTATATTTAGTTTAAAAATTTTTATTTGCTTACCTTAATTCTTATTTTTTTTTTGTTTTTAAGGTTTCGTTTCTTATTAGCATTATTTGAATATTTTTATTTTTTCATAATTATTACTTTCATTTATTATAATTTTTATTCGCTAATTTTTAGAGAATGTTATTATTATTAATTTTCAATTTATTTAGTTTGTAATTTGTTATTTACTTATGTATGTTTACATATTTCTCTTCTTGGTTCTTGAGAAAGCTATCAAAAAAGTTCACAACTCAAGTGTCAGTCCTTTTTTTTGCAACAGTTAAAAATTATCCTTGCATGTAGACCAGAACACCCCCTTAAACCATTTCTACTTATTTACGTACTATATATGTATATAAATACAACAAATGTACAAACCTGTGGAAATATGTTATAACATCTTAAGTCGAGTTAAGACAAAATCGAGTTAAGGTCATATTCGTCTATGTCTTCTTACAATTCATATTTGGATCCAATCAGTTTTCAATTTCCACCATTTTAGAAAAAGTTGTCACGGTTTACTTTTTAACGTCCTTTCTTTTTGAATATATTTTATACGACATAATATCTTACGTAAACCTTAGTTTTTGAGAAGCCGTATCGGTTGTTAAGAATTTTTTTATAACCTCTTATGTCAACATAAACTCAATATTTACTAGAAAATATTCAACAAATTTAATATAACAAGAAATCGTATGTTTACTTAAACCGTTATGTAAAAAATAGATTTTCAGATTTTCATAACTTAAATGGATATATGTACATAAGTGCTTATGATAAAATTAAAACTATCAAGGAGGCGAAATACATTGTATTACAAAACATCTTAAGTATACTTAGAATGATCTGCTAAATTTTCTTTAGCCGATAACGGCATTTTAAATCAACATAAGGTTGTTTTCGTGTATGTTCATTCCGTTTCTTTTTGTAATTAATCTGTTCAAAGTAAGAGTATTTGCTTATTATAATGGAAAATGAAAATTTAGTTAGCTTATTAGACATAAGCAATGTGAGTAATGTTGATTTTTCTAGTGATGATTCGGTTGTTGATCCAAATTTAGATATACATAAGTAATTGCACGGCTCCAAGCTCAGATTTAGAGAGCGAAGTTGTAAGTACTAAACTCATTTATTGGATGGTAATAATAAAAATTTAAATTTAGGAAAATTCGGAAAGTGTTGCAAATAAAGTGGTTCCAAAGAAAACCTCGCGAAAAGAATCAAGGCATCACGGGGAAAGTTATACTTCAGCATCTGGAAAAATTATTCCTGCTCGTATTGTCGCATATGTCGCTGGCTTAATTGAAATTCAGGAAACTAACACTGTAAAACGAGTAAAACACGAAAGAAATCCTCGAAGTAGACCAAATTGCTACTACTCGTACTATTTTTTGGAGGTTATTGCTAATAGAATTTCAGTTTGCCAAAAATGCTTCAGATTCACGTTGTCCAAGACCGAGCAGCTCATAAAAACAGTTGTGAAGTCAAAACTTGAAGAAGGATTTAGTGGAGATATGTGTGGAAAACATTCGTTCTCTATAAAGCTTTCTCTGGCAAGAGAGCAAGTAATTTTAGACTTCATAAAAAGCTTTCCATCATATGGTCGCACTACAGTCGCCGTGATACTTCCAAGCGTTATCTACCGAGTGATTTGTCGGTAGCTAAATTGTATCGCCTTTATAAAGGTAAATACAACCATTCCGTGTCGCTTTCAAAATTTGCTCAACTCTTTGGCACACTCGAATTAAAATTTAAAAAACCTAAAGTTCACACTTCCCACAAATGTGATATGCTTCAATGTAAAATACAAGTTGCCAAGTCAGAGGAACTTGAATCTCTAAAAATAGCACAACAAGCTTATGATGCTAAAAAAACCGATAAAGTAAAATCTCTAAATGATAATAAACTAAAAGTGTTTTGTTTCGATCTTCAAGAGTGCCTTCCCACACCTCTGTTGAGAACTTCATTGTCATTCTACAAAAAGCCTTTATGGACCTTTAACCTTACCATACATGACTGTGCAACAAATCAAACAATATGCTACCTGTGGCATGAAGCTATAGCTAAAAGAGGTGGAAACGAAATAGCTTCATGCGTGTTTACTCATTTACTGCAATTAAACGCAAACGTAAATCATATTGTTTTTTACAGTGATTGCTGCCCCGGCCAAAACAAAAACTCTTTCGTTGCAACTATGTTTGCTATTTTCATGCAACTAGAAAACAATTTAAGCATTATAGATCATAAATTCATGGTCCCTGGACATACACACATAGAGTGCGATATTCAATAAAAATCCATCATCCCCGAGATTGGTACCAATTTATAAGAACAGTCGGAGTGAAGAAAAAATTTTTAGTTTACGAAATGGATCAATCAAATACATATGATTTTGCCTTCGCATCAAAAAGTATATTTACTTGGCGTAAAGTGGATGACAACGGTGATAAGTTCAATTGGCATGACATTAAATGGTTCAGAGTACTAAAGAGTACGGTAAAATATATTTTAAAACATCATTAAGTGAAGGTGATCCTTTCAAGTGCATTAATATAACTAGAGCTTTCCTTGCTTCGTTTCTCACAATTTTGGCAGTCGAATAAAATAAAAATGAAAATGAAAAAAGCATAAAGCGATGCCGCGAAGTCGAGCACAGCATCGATTTTGTAGATAGAAAAACAAACGACAATATGTGTGATATGTTGCCCTTGTATGTGTGCATGATTTGGTTCTTCGTTGCTTAGCAAAATACTCAAATTTTCTTGCTACTTCATATTTTTAAATCACTTAAATACTGATGTAGAGTTTTCACATTTTTACACGTAAAACGAGAAACAAAAATCATAAAAATGATCGATATGAGGGAATATAAATAAACGTGCATATGTATGTGATATTATTTATATGTCTGCTGTAAAATTAAATCTAATATATAAAATTCTCGTGTCACGGTGTACGTTATTGAACTCCTCTGAAACCGCTCGACCGATTTTCGTGAATCTTAGCGTGCATATCATCTAGGGTGGAGAATCGGACAACATATATTTTTCATACTCCTAAATGTTAAGGGAAATTGGAAAATTCCCAAAAAGTAACTTTTTCCATACAAATTTGTTTTCAATTTTTGTTTGTTTTGTTTTTCAATATTTTTATTTGTCAAATATTTGAATCATTCAAATTCGGTCGCTTGCTTTTTTTAATGCGGCTATTCAAAAGAAAACTTATTGAAAATTATTCTGTGAAAACGTTGTGTTTCATATAAAGTGATCAATTACAGATTGAAATTTCTTCCGAAGGCACGAAGAGGTCGCGCTAATATCGGTCGGCGTTCCTTTTGCCATCAACGTATGACAGCCCAAGACACATGAACGACTACTCCCAGGATGCGATGACATACATGTGGAATTATGGAACGCGGTCAATCAGCAAGCGATCGTCAAGATGTCACAGCAGGACTTTTCAAACAACAGCAGCGATGTTTGATGGACTTTATCTTGAAGCAACATATGGTACATATATATGGTGCTGTTAGATGCTGGATGTATTCTGTTGAGTAGCAAAAAAACGTTAGCCGCACGCACACATTCTTCTTTGGATGGTGGATGGTGGTTACACCAGATCAAACTGATGAACTCATTTCTGCGGAAATTCCTGATGCAGAGAAAGATACAGTATTATAACAAATGGTGAAAACCAATATGGCTCATGGACCTTGCGGACACCACAATCCCACTTTGGGTTGTATGTCTGAAACTAAATGCACGAAACAATATCCAAGTGCTTTTCTTTCGGAAACTCAAACTTGAAATGATTGATATCCACTGTCTAGGCGTCGCTCACCAGACGACAATGGCAGAACATTCAGCATTCAATTTAGAAGAATGAATATTGAAGTTGACAACAAATGGATCGTATCATTTTCGCCATTATTGTGAAATTCACATTCAAAACTCATATCAATGTTGAGTATTGCAGTTTGGAGTAATCGATAAAATACGTTTGTAATTACGTCACCAAAGGAAGCAACATGGCGGATATTGGTCTTGAACGAAACGGTCGATACGTGAACTGCAATAAAGCGCTTTGTAGGATATTTACTTTTGCAATTCATGAATTTTTTCCGACTGTTGTGCGTCTCGCAGTTAATTTGGAGAGTGTATTTCAACCCAGAGAATACAGTACAGCCAGTGGAAACACCGCCAGCAACAAAATTAACATTAACGAGTTTTTCTCAACTTTCGTCAGTGATCCCTTTGCGAGAAAATTGCTCTATTCGGAAACACCTTGACATTACACCTGGAATGCATCGTCAATGAAATAGTTGCGCAGAAAGCAATTCCAACAAGTAGATTAACATCCAGGTGTGTTATCAACTAATGCATTAGGACAAATTTACACAATCCACCCGATAAACGACGATTGTTTCTACCTTCGGTTGCTACTGATTAATGTACGCGGTTCAACTTTATTTGAGTCATTGCGTACTGTGAATGGTACGGTGTGTGCAAATTTTGGAGAAGTAAGCTAGCAATTACAATTGCTGGAATATGTTAATCACTGGAATGAAAATGAAGTACGCACACATTTCGCTATAAACATTTAGACAAATCGGCCTTCAAATCCGCGTCTAAAAATTGGAAATGGATCAATTCCGGTGGTTCGATATCAATTCCATCTGTCGTTTATCAATTCACGAAAGATGAACTCATCACGAATGTTCGGACATTGGCCAAATTATTGTAACTATGATTCCTTAAGTGCACGCGCAATGTTAGCTGCCAAAAGTACCGATGCTGTTCACTTAATCTAGAAGATTCAAAGTCAAATTCCGGGAGACTAGCGCTCATACAAATCGATCGATCGTCTTAACAATGAAGACGACGCGGTGGATTATCCAGTGGAATTTCTAAACTCTTTGGAGAGGCTTGGTATGCCACCGCATCATTTGCGTCTCTAAGTTGGATCAGTCGTTATTATGTTCCGCAATCTGCACTATCAAATACAAGGGGCAGAATGAGTTCTTTCCAACGCATTCCATTTCCAGTGAAAATTGCATTTGAGATGAGAATCAATAGGAAACAAGGATAGTCGCTAGAAGTGTGTGGCATAAATTTGGAAATGCTATTTTTTTCACAAGGCCGGACATACGTGGCGTGCTCACGAGTTGGAAAACCATCTTCTCTGTACATTTACGCACCGAAACAGAAACAAAAAAATATTATTTATCAAGCTTCGTTACATTGAAAAAATTTGGAAAAATCGAAAATAAATAATTTTCAACACAACATAAATTCAACTTTCTTTTCATTTCAAAACACATAATTTCAGGCAGGACAACGGCTGCCGGGTCAGCTAGTATTTTTTAAAAACTTTGATAAATCAAACCTTTTTACTTATAACCTAAATATCTAGATCAAAAAATAACGTATTGAACCTAAACAACTATGTTCAAATAAATTAAACAGGCTTATCTTCGCCAATGCTGAGGCAGTACAAAGCAAATACATAAACAGACACATACTTAAAATGCATTGTCATGAAAAACAATAGGATTCAACAAGCAATAACACAAGCATTACTAAGGATAATATGTTTACATATGATAACCCATGAGTTCTTAGAATACGTTTTAGCAACTGTTTGTAAATGTACTCACATTAAAACAAACCCAAGGTCACACAACATGTGCACTTGAAAACAATACCATACCATGTAGCATAAACAATATGCTACATACATATGAACATGCACATGAATTGAGAATTAACAAATGAAAGCGACTACAAAAATAAAGAATAATATGTATCTGAGTAAACCTAGAGCTATGAATGACTGGTTACGAAAATACGTACATCTAACAACTACCTTAACTACCTAATAATAAAAATGTCACTAAGTACTATCTATCTCCTAACTAAATTTAGGCATAATAGAGCAAAACTCCCAGCAAAAACCATAAAAAATCACTAACTCAATTTAGTTTTCTGCCCTAAGTACGATGACGTGATCATTTTGATCTTATATCCGTTTTTAGGTAACAATCTATTACCTTACCAAATTTCATCAAAATACGTTCAGCCATTTTGACGTGAAAGAGCAAAAGTCCCAACAAAAACGACTAAAAATCACTAACTCAATTTAGTTATCTGCCTACTGATACCGACCGACACTAAGACCGATGGCGTGATTATTTATAGCGTATGACGATTTCTAGGTTATCATCTATCACCACACCAAATTTCATCAAAATCCGTTCAGCCGTTTAGGCGTGAAAGAGTAACAGACAGACAGAGTTACTATCGCATTTATAATATTAATAATATGGATTTGCCAACGGCAGTAGGACGACAGTAGAGTTGACAGTAGGCAGATGAGGTAGAGTGGTGATGCCACTAATGTGTAAAATGTAAAATTATTCAAAGCTCTAACAAACCTGGCGTTATTTTACAAATAAAAGCCTAAAATAGTTCTATTATATCATTTGTAATAACAATTGAAAATTTGAAGCAAATAAATTTACCCATTTATTTATTTTTTGCATAAAAAATTTCACTTTGAACACAATATTAAATTTTCATTGACGTGCAAGGTATTAGTATGGCCACAACGAAATTGTGTACATATATGCAAAATGGACAGCTGCGTTGTCTTGTGTACATGCCGGCCATTGTTATGTTGCTGCCTTCTCACAAATGTTCATGTAGTAGGATTCATACCGCCATTTTCGGTTCACTGTCGTGCAGCTGCAGTCTCTTGCGCTCATTGTGCTCAGCACTTCAAGGTTACATAAATTATTATAAAAAGGATGGAAGGGTTCACATCTATTGAAAATTAGGTGAAGAAGTGGATTAGGTTATTTTCTCCTTTTGCGGGAATATAAAAAGGCTTGTGTACAATCTACAATATGTATTTCACAATTGTACAGGGCGTGGCAAAGAACATTTGTATCTCGGCGTTGTATTCCAGGAATTTTTTTATTTTAACTATGTATAGAACATGTAATTTTGGAGCACTATACTTTGACTGTTTCAACAATCATGGACCATAAATAAAGAATTTGTGCAACCTGAGCATCAGTACTAATTGAAAAACGTCATAAGCTACAACACACTTAGTAGTAATAGTACTAGTAGCTGATGACAATTTAATATTGAACATTGAGACTTCTAGTAATTTAATTATTATTTTTGTGTTTATAATTATCATCAAATGCAAATAAAAAATAATAGATGAACTATAGTTTTCAGGGCTAAAATAGATTAAATATCCAATTAAAATATTTTAAGATTGCTGAGTTTGTTTGATATATTACTTTTACGGGCATAAAATGAAATGATATAGAAGAGAATGGGATCAGTGTTGATAATAATAAGAAAGCATAATTCAAGAACTGTTATACTAACCTCTTCTGGACGACTTATTATGTCTAGAAGATTTTGGAATGAAAAGAACATGAAGCCAGATATAGAAGAAAAGGAAATAGTACTGAATTTAAGCACAGAATTCAAAAAATTAATGAATAATAATAATAAAAAATGTTTGTTCACTAGAAAGTTTTAGTAATATAATATAACCCTAAATTTTTCGGGAGTGAACTTTTCAGTTTGCTGAATACACAGAAGTCACGGAGCGAAATCATGCGAAAATGATGGTTGCGGCACGATGCTGGTTGAAAATTGAAGAGAAGCTCACGAAGAATCAATGCAGTATGCGAAGCAAGAGTTGTCGACCTCTTTTAACGAAAGCTTCGCTCAAACGACTCGTAACAATCAATAATTTTTTTTGTTGATATTTTGGCAGGTCAGAATGAATTCGCAGATCACCACTTCTCGATAATAGAAAAAAAATTATCAACATAACCTTCATTTTTGGCATACTTTGAGGTAAGTTTTTCGGATTCGGCTCACCTCTTCCACGATATTTGGACGATTAATCAAACTAAGACGTTGTTTTTCGAAAAACGTTGAGTGATTCTGAAACCAATCGTGTCTTCACTTTACTCAAACTCAAACTCATTCTTTCAAACTGTTTTCCATTGATATTTCTAATATCATAACGATGCCAGTAAGATCTCTGACTGGTAGTTCTGACTAGTTCTTAAGAAGAAACTCCTTTATTTTACTGACGTATTAATCATCAGTTGAAGCTGATGGCCCGCTGCTTGTGGTTCGTCATCAACGCTCTTTGAATAGTTTCTACCAGCCAAAAACACTTGGTCGCGACAAACAATTATCACCGAAGGCCCTTTCCAACATTCCTTATGTTTCAACACCAAAAACTTAATTCCGCACACATTCATGTTGTACTGTACTGCCTAAATAGAAACAAATATTTCGACAAATGGGTTGCACGCGAACGGAGTGCAAATATTTTTATAATATTACCAAAATTATTTTAATTAAAAACTCTTACCATTTCTATATTAAAATAACAAGAATTTCTAAAATTAAAATTAAATATGAATACCTTTAAAATAGTTCATATTTCTTCTTCCATTTATGGCAATTAAAAATAAACCAAAATTAATTCCTCAATAGAGTGTAAATATTTTTAGCGAGTTAGATTGCTTGCGTAGCATTTGCCACATTAAGTTATCCGTGAAAAAAATATGGTATAACTAAATATAAGCCACAAATAGCCAACATTTGAATTTCCTTGATATTTTTCGTCGTTGCGAATGGCAATCTTTTGTCTTTTGAAGCGTTTGAACGAAAAGCTAATCATAAATACTTTTGGCTGAGAAACTGCCTCAAAACTTTTCATTTAAAATAGTGTTTATCATTAATTTAGTTAAGATTGCAAGACAATGGTGGGTTCGCAGTTTCGGCCTTCAGTTGTAAATGAAACAGTGTTTTTATATTTGGTGTGTACACTTTTCGAACTTTTATTACAATTAGACGTTTGGATTAACAGAATTCTGCCAAACGGTTAGTCATTCTATACATTGCTTCAAGCGGGGCCGACATCCCAACGCTTCCGCAGTTGTCCTACAGCCCAGATCTGGCCTCCCGAATTTATTTGCGTCCTTGCTTGATTAGGCCGATGAAATGCAAGCATTTTGAAACGACAGAGGGGATCTAAGCAGCATGCAACTCGGTTCTCATTTCTATTCCGGGAAATGCCGTCCGTGATGCACTTAATGCTTAGAAATCGAGCAGACTGCGCTGCAGCGACGCAGAAGAAGCCTATTTTGAAAGTTTTTAAACAATTGTAACTATTGGTTTCATAAAATTTTTTAAATCGACTCAGTCCTATTACATTCCGGACAAACCGCGTTAATGCATTCATTCCAAATGGAACGGCGGCAAATACTGCATTTGCCACGAGTTTTGCGTTAGAATATTTAAGTGAAAGTGAAATATGAAAGTGGGAAAATTGTAACTGAATTGGAAATTTATGTGAAAGTGAACTTTGAAAAGCGAAAACATAAATTAATGAATTAATAACTATAACCACTAAATAGTTTTTTTACTTTCAGTCAAATTTACTTACAACGAAATAAATCGATTCATTGTCAGCCGTGATCTGGGGAAGCAGTAAAGAATGAGATAATCGACCAGAGGAACAAATGAAACAGAAAGCTGGATTGATCAGACAACCGAAAGACCACAACATCAGCCAACTAAGGTTGTAACTTGCAAATTAAACCGCAACCATTCCTGGAGCCGGAGTAGCTCCTACAACAATTCAGACAATAAAGTGTCTGGATGAAGGACATAACATGATATCATTTGTTAATTCCGCTGTATTCAATTTATGAACGCAGGACAACCCACATCCGTTAAACTCGACAATAACTATTGTATCCAACGAGATTCAAACAAATATAATAAAACAAGGAAACCCCAAAACATCATATGAGAATATATTCAACAGACACAAGCAATTTAGAAAAATTATTAAATTATTTTTTAGAAGGGGGAATTTGGCATATACCAAATATATTTATTTATTGAAAGGGGCCTAATATTTATAAGACAGAGAAGATATATGAAGATTTAGTCAGCTTATTAATTGAAGGACGTTTATACTCGAGTGGCTCCCTCAGCGCATTTGTCCGTCAGGAAGAATAAGAATAAAAATTGGCTTATCAAAAATATTTTTGTACACCGCTCACACGATGCGAACACGAATTTGATATGAAGAGGAATGCAAAAAATTGTCCCACAACGTCTTCGCACACTCAAGGTTACATAAGTTACTATAAAAAGGATGCAAAGTTTCACATCTATTGAAAGTTAGGTAAAGAAGTAGATTAGGTTATTTTCTCCTTTTGCGGAATATAAAATGGCTTGTGTACAATCTAAAATATGTATTTCACAATTGTAAAGGGCGTGGCAAATAACATTTGTATCTCGACGTTGTATTCCAGGAATTTTTTTATTTTAACTATGTATAAAACATGTAATTTTGGAGCAATATACTTTGAATATTTCAACAATCATGGACCATAAATAAAGAATGTGTGCAACCTGAACATCAGTACTAATTGCTGCAAAACATTTAGCAGTATTAGTACTAGTAGCTTAATTTTTGACAATTTAATATAGAACATTGAGACTTCTAGCATCATTTTAAGATTCTTCTTCTTAATTGGCGTAGACACCTCTTACGCGATTATGGCCGAGTTAACAACACCGTGCCAGTCGTTTCTTCTTTACTTGGTCGCCAATTGGATATTCCATGCGAAGCCAGGTACTTCTCCACTTGGTACTTCCAACGGAGTGGAGGTCTTCCATTTCCTTTGCTTCCCCCGGCGGGTACTGCGTCGAATACTTTCAAAACTGAAGTGTTTTCGTTCATCCGGACAAATTGACCTAGATATCGTAGCCGCTGTCTTTTAATTCGCTGAACTATGTCAATGTCGTCGTGTATCTCGTACAGCTCATCGTTCCATCGAATGCGATATTCGACGTGGCCAATGCGCAAAGGACCATAAATCTTTCGCAGAATTTTTCTCTCGAAAACTCGTAACGTCGACTCATCGGTTGTTGTCATCGCCCAAGCCTCTGCACTGTCTCTTTGATGACAGGAGATATTTCGTCTTGCCCTCGTTCACTGCCAGACCCATTTTCTGTGCTTCCTTGTCCAGCCTGCAGAAAGCAGAACTAACGGCGCGGGTGTTGAGGCCGATGATATCAATATCATCGGCATACGCCAGCAGTTGTACACTCTTATAGAAGATGGTACCTTCTCTATTTAGTTCTGCAGCTCGAACTATTTTCTCCAGAAGCAGGTTGAAGAAGTCGCACGATAGGGAGTCGCCTTGTCTGAAACCTCGTTTGGTATCGAACGGCTCGGAGAGGCCCTTCCCGATCCTGACGGAGCTTTTGGTGTTGCTCAACGTCACTTTACATAGCCGTATTAGTTTTGCGGGGATACCAAATTCAGACATCGCGGCATTTTAAGATTGCTGCTAGAATAATAGGATAACTTTTGCATATAGAGTTGGCT
>NW_024395986.1:0-37352 GCF_016617805.1 Bactrocera tryoni
AAGTAATTTTAAGGAAGAAATGAGATAGTTTTCAGCTAGCAGAAGCTAGTAGAAGAAAAACCACTAACATACCTTATTAAAGATTAGTGGACGTTTAATCGCCTCAGCTCATTCTAACAAAAATCCTACAGAAGACGAAAAGTGTTGTCACACAGCGCCGTCGTCTTTAAGGGGCTATACCAGTGTAACGCATGAAAAAATTAGATTGATTTTCATTGGATTTAAAAAAAATAAAGTTTGGATGTTTTAAGCTTCTGTACGTAATAAGGTATACTATCAGCTATATTTAAGATTTTTCTTCTACTAAAAATGTTGAAAAAGAAATAAAGGTTATAAAAGCTGTCTATGGAGGTGCTAAAATGAATTATTGAAAAAACGAAACAAAAATTTTAAAAAGTTTATTAAATTTAAGAGATATTTCCTGTCACAATGAAGCACGATCTTTGAAAAATATCAAAAGTTAACAAACTGGCATAATTTTGAAAAAAAAAGTTTTAAGTTAAAAATTGGTCTTTTTTTTAATGCCAAATTGACAAAATTCATACCAATCCAAAAGATCGTAAATTATTGTATAGTAAATGTATTCAACATTACTCCGTTTTAATTTGAAGTCGATCGCCTAATTTCTCGTTGAGATGAGATGTCAGCAATTTTGAAAAATGTCGTTTTGGGAAAAGCCTTCAATGAAGTTTCAATTTTATATTTGTTTATGTTTGTATTCTGCGAGTGGTCGCTCTTTCAGGAACGCTGTCATCCAAAAAATTAGCACAAAGATACGACCTTGCTGATTTCACAGGATATTTTTGAAAATATAAACCATCGAAAACTAACCAAAACAGAATTTACTTTTCTTGAAATTATCACACTGGTATAACCCCATAAATGCGTTTTCATGAAACTGTGTTTTGAAGTCGGTTGACAAGATTTCTCGAGAATTACTCAACTGATCTTCAGTGAAATTTTACACCAGTCTTTGAGATACATGAATATCGCGAAGGCTTGAGATGAAAGGATTTTTCGATACAACTATTTCAAAAAAAAGTTAAGTAAATTTTATTTTTTTTTTTTTGTAAAAATGTCTCGCCAAAAATACAAATTTCAGTTGTTTCCTTTCCTTTTCAAAGTTGTAAGTAAAGGTTTTAACTAAAACACTTATTTGTTTACATTTATCCTGTAATGGCTGAGTTTAAATTTATTTTTCCAAAAATTTCAGAATTTCTTCGTTAATAGTAAAAAAATTCTAATAAAATATTTCTTTTCTTATATCAAAAAAAAATTATAAAAAAGGTTGTTTTTTACCAAAGGAAATCCATGTAATCCCTTAAAATCCTTACAAGAGGGGGATAGTGTAATTGGGAATTCTTTAACTATATGCTAAACAATTCGACAGGGGTATTCCATTTGCGTTGGTTAGTTCGGTTTTAATAGTGGAGGTTTCTCTGCTCATATCACCTTTTCCAATTTAATTTTTTGTAATTTTGAATGATAATAAAATTTTATTCTGGTTTTAGAGAGTTCGTGCAGGGTATACGCTAATATCTTGGGAATCTTTTAAAATTATTATCTCTTATAGAAAGTTCCGTCGAAAAATCATAAAACTTACGTCCCTCCATAGCCCTTGTCCGGGACTTTTTTAGCTCATGCTGAACTTTAATTTCGTATTTTAGAAAGTCCAGACTTTTTAGCAGTTATGTCGCTGAGATTTTCTGAATATTTCTAAATATTTTATTTGAACATAATAGTATGTACTGTGAGATGCCTCTACTGAAAGGCACATCCAAGATCACGTGCTGGAGCCACTTGGTGTCTGGCAAATGATGATCGATCCTTTTGTGGCAACAACAGACTTTTATTAAGTCATAACTGCCAGACAAATGCGCCGACGCAAGCGGCTTAAGAGGCGAAGTTAAAGCCATTCACATCAACTACCTAAAACGAATACTTATAACTTTATATATAGTTGTACATATATTACATATATATGTATATCCTACAATGTGGCGCGTTCAATAAACAGCGGCAAATACTAGTTAATATGCCACAAAAGGCCAACAACATGTGTCGATGTATGCAATTTATTTGTCATATCACGTGTTAAATATTTTGAAATGCATGAAGGTTGCACAGCCTAAGCGACAGGTTCCGAGTGCTGATGACGACGACGATGATGTATCTGGCAGACGGGAAGATGAATTTATAAATCTTTAGAGTGGATGAGTAAAATATTTGCGGACACAGTGCAAGTAGACAATCAGAGTAGTGTGAAAGCATGGGGATACAGAAAAGGGGGAAACAACTATTATCTTAAGTGAACATGTCCATTAATTCATTGGTGTAACTATATAGATATATATAGTATATATTAGGTATATATACTGTGAACAGATAAATCGCTTAGCCTTCTTTGCAGTCACGTGTGTGTACAAGTCTATTAATGACTCTGTCCTCGGAAATCGAACACAAATGGGCGTTTTGTTTGAGTTATTGGTTTCGTGGTCGTGGCAGCCTGTCTATTTGTATGTACATATGTATCTATGTATGCAACTTTTTATGCGATAAACATGCCATTATCGTTTATGCGTAGGTGTTTTGGGCGTCACTTAAGTTACTTCAGTTGTCGAATTGAATCTCATATGCAAAAGGGCGAATTCGTCGTTCCGTTGGCGGGCGCTTAGGTTTGTAGTTGTTAATGGTTGCAGACGTCTCGTTTGTTGTTGTAAGTTGATAACTTTTGACGAGTAGCTGTACGGCAATTACGGCAATTACGTCAATTTTTGTTGTTTGTAATATTACTAGTTCAGTCAAATTGTAACTTTACATATTTTACGAAAATATACTTTAGAAATTTCGGAAGTCATTTGGAGACTCAGTGTTTTGTGAAAATAATATCTTCACAAAGCTGAAAACTATAACTCCACTAAATGTCTGCTCTATATATGCCGCAGAATAAATTTCTAACTCATAGTGAACCAAGTAGGGATGGCTTTTGTTATAGATTCTTGATAGAAGACCCCATTCATACTATTGAATCTTCGAAAAGAATCTCAAGTTAAACCAGTAGAAAAAATAATAAATAAAGAAGGAAAGAAAATCTATATATATAACTTAAAGAGACAACTTAAGAAAGTAAATGCTTAGAATAAAATCTAGCCAAAAAAAGCATACCACATAATGCTAAAATAACCACATTAAAACACACAGAAGTCAAAGGCATATAAAAACCTAAGCCTCCCATCAACCAAATATTTTCAGAATTATTCATAATAAGCATACTGTGATAAATGAATTACTTCCGCTAGGTCAAACGATCAGCAACGAATATTATTTGGTCATCAACAACTCTTGGTTCCTTCATCGCATTGGTTTTTTGCGTCTTTCTATCGAAAAACTCAACTCATATTGCTCCGTAACCACCTTATTCACCTGATTAGATTTCTTAGAACTTCACGTTTTGGTCACGTCAATTGGCCACCAAGCTCATGAGATATCACTTGATATGAAAAGTGTAAGGTCTATGCGGACTATCTCGCTTCGACTCATGCCCTTCAGCAAAACATCACGCGTGGCATTCACCAGTTACCAGTCGAAATGCTCAAAGGAGTCATCGAAAATTGGACTGAGCGGATGGACTATCTAGGACGTTGCCACTTCCAACACTTGAAAGAGGTAATCTTCAAAAAATAAATGCCAAAAAATATTATTTCGAATGATGATAAAGATTCTCCATTATATTTAAAGTTTCCATGTTTTTTCTTTAAAAAGTTAGAAACCTCGAAAAGGATCATCCTTTATCTCGCTTTCCATTTCAATAAAAGATGAGAAAGATCATTTATTATACTACAGAGCCTTTAGTTCTTCCTAAGTTAAATTTTTAGTATCGGTATAACAGGAATAAGAACGAAAAGTAAAAGAAACAAACAGAACTAAAGAGAACTAAAATATGTAGATCTGCGTATTAATTTGCAAATTTCTGAGTTAAGTTCCAATAGCCGAAGGCGGGTAATATATCGAAAGATACCTAAGCAATACATATGTAATTAGTCCTCGGTTCCAACTTGGTGTTATTGCTTTCTTCAAACTCCGATTTTTTACAACTTTAATTTATTCATTACTTTCCATTTCTTCACATTGTGACATCTCAGCTCAACTACTTCGCAGATGAATCACTCAACTGGCAAAAGTGTGTATGCGCATGTTTGTGGCATCAACACACCTCTGGCCTAGAAACCATAGCCATCAACTGCTTCCAAACACACGCTCATGCAGCAGCGTTGCAGAACTTCATTTCACTTAATTATTTCAAACGCTTTAGTTTCATAATTAAATGTCGATTTCATTTTGGTAGGTGTGTTCGGCGCTTTGCTTTATTGCCATATGCCATTTAATGACTGGAAATGACTTCATTCTGCGCGAATTGGATTAAATGTTGACTTTATTAGGCGGCGTGGTACCATAAATTCTGTTTATACCACGTGTGCGCATGTGTGTTGATGTGCTTGTGCCAGCATGTTGCATGGATGCGCGTAGGTGCAACATGTGCAACAAATGTGGTGTGGCTGCTGTGTGGAGCGGCCGTTCGAAGTGTAGGCGTTGCAACATTTGCTGAAGATTGAATGAGTAATCGCTATGTGCAGTGAGCTCATGCATAGCTAAGCGCTTACCAAAATTATACATGCATACATATGCATATGTACATATATTTATAAGCATACAACAATAGTTAACTCGTGAAGACTCTGTAAGCAAATAAGTACCTCGTAAATATGATTGTTTTGTTTTTTTTTTGTTTTATTGAGATCAATTTAAAGTCGTTTAAAAATTTTATTCGGTTGCAACACAAAATGAGTTAATGCGTTGTGACATCACACCGAAGCACAGAAAGCTGAGATTAAACTCAAATCAATGGTGATCAATTTTGAGGCTCTCTACTTAAAAAAAAAAAAACACAGAAAATTCAAATTTACTTGGGATTGTTTATTATCATTCGAAAGAACATTCTTTAGCATTTATTTTTTGAACATTATACCTCTCAAATGTTGACCGCGGGTACATCTCAGCTGGTCCATCTTTTGAACTACATTTTCGATGACAAGCATTTCAATTGGTAACTGGTGAACGACACGCGTGATATTTTGCTACACGACTTTACATATTGAGGATAGGAAAATTGTAACAATGTGATATTGCACAGTCTTGCTGGTCAATCGACCGTCCAAAAAAGTGAAATTATTTACTGACCGAAGTGTTCTCTCAATAAATCCATTGATTGATGCAATGTGTGGGAAGTAGCGCCGTCTTGTTGCAACCAAATGTCGCCGAGATCACGAGCTTTAATTTCAGGCATAAAATAGTCGGTTATCATATTGCGATAATGGTGGCCATTGACGGTTACTTTCTCACCAGTGTCATTTTTGAAGAAATATGATGATGATTCCATCGGCCCAGATACCACACCAATCCATTGTTCTTACTCGATGAAATGGCGGCTCTTGCTTTTCGTCCCAAATGTCGAAATTTTGTTTGTTTATATATCCTTTTAGCCCGAAATGGGTCTCATCGCTGAACAAAATTTGGCTCTAAAATGTGGGATCTTCTTTGAACTTTTCAAAAGCCAATAAAGCGAAACGATTTCGAGAAGATGGAGCGGTTTCAGTTCTTGCACAAGCTGTGTTGTGTACGCTTCCAATTTAAGATATCGACGGATAATTATTTACGGAATTATTTATCGAATCCGATCTGATTATTTGTCAGCGTGCTATTTTTTAAAGACGAAACTAATAAAAATATGTACAATTCCACGTTTTTAATATTTTGGTATAAATATAGATAGAGAACGATACTAATAATTACTTAATAGTTTTAATTTAGTTTTAAGTCACATATTAATTTTTGCTTCCGTTTTTTTATTGTTTTCATATTTACTGAGTCTTATTACATTCCATTAAGTAATGATGCAGGTCTTATGACTGGACCTGACTCTGTATCGAAGTGCAGATAAAACACATGAAATCGTAAAATAAATTTCTGGCTAGAACCAAAAGACCGACTAGTTATGATAGGACTTTCACCCTTATAGCATTTAATTAGTGTCAGATGAACCTTTGAAAATTAGATCGATGACTTAGCATTCATCTGGAATAATGATATTTATAATTTATTTTTTATGAAAATTCACTAATAATATGTCCTAGAAATTTCATTGAGTTGCCAATAATGTTAACTGACTAAATTTTATTTTGGGGTCATCCAATACAATTTGACGAACAGTCGTTGCTCCCTCCATGAATTATACAGCTCTACAAAGAAAACACAAAAAAATAAAAAAATTGTTGCCCTAAAAGTGTTAACAACTTTTGAAGTTTTCAAATGTCCAGGTTACGAATTTATTCATGAAGGTATTGTGTTTTTAAGATTTTTGGATATCTTATATATTTTTTCAATTATCGGTTTGTTATCAATAAAATACATTTTTTTAATCATAAGCAAGATTCCGCACATATATTTCGCGCATCAAAAATCGCGTGTTCCCTAATCAGAACTTATTATCCTAAATATGAGAAAAACAATGCGGAGGAATTCAAGGTTTGAACAAAAATTAAAAGGGGAATAATTCAGAGTTATAGTCTACAAAATGTGTTTTTCTCATTAAAAATTTTGCTTTTGTTTCAAAGCATTTGCATTCTCTCAAAAACTATGAAGACCCAGAAACCGGTACAGTGCACCAGTGAAAGCGAATGTGAGGGTGAAATATCAACACTTAAGTTATTTTCTCAAAATGAACTCAGCGTTTTAATACACGATCAAGTAAGGAATAATAAAGCAATTTCTCTAAGCGTTGGGTCCCTCCACCCCCATGGTTATGATATACTGTTGTATGTTATACTGTTGTATAAAATTTTAAAAATTAGTATGGGAAGTTGGAACAATTGATGGTCCTCAAAAAAAGTGAATCACGGAAAAGCCTGGTGTTGATAGTTCAGAATTTTCCAGCTTACAATAAAACACTAAATTATGAAGCAATATCCAACTATATACTGGCAACATACATCCACAATCATGAAGATAAATTTTCGAATAATTAGGACATTTGTATGGAACAAAGAAAACGGATGATAGAAGAAAATTTTCATTCTGTTTATTGTAATGCATCCATATTAATGTAAAAACCAAATTGAGAAAACTTACATAGTTCTAATTCTTGGAACAATAGTTGCTTCTGTGTGACAGTTTCTTCAACACACATTTTTGCATATACAAAAAGACAAAATGGTAGTTGTAAATATTTCCGTTTTATCATATCCGGTATACAATTTACTTTTTCATAAGCAAAACAAGAAAAAAATGAAGCTGAAGTAGAAACAAGAAAGTTGTTACGCCGCTGACCTGTTGTTTGGAGTATAGGATATTTGAGGAGTAAAATTTCTTTCGGTTTTTGAAGTTACTTTCGTTGTCCCACTTTTCGCCCCTTTCCATATGCTACACCATAACCCAATTTTTCGGTGTATCTAATGGAGAAACATTTCAGACTTTTCTAAATTTTTATGTAATTAAAAATTTAAATTTTCTGTTATGTTATATAATACTTATATATAATACATTTCGAATTTATAAGCTATTTCATTCATGTTTTCTAATTTTTCTAAAGTAAAATGAGAAGAAGGATTTAAAAAAACAACAAGTGAAATTCTTGCAAAACCATAGATAGTTTCACCTGGCCAAAAAATAACTTAGACTGGTGTTATCTAAGCTGTTGTCAATAATTCGTATTATTTCGAGGCCAAAAGTGAAAGTTAAGAAGTGGGATATGGGGGATATATATGACTACTGCTTAATTTCTATACCTCCAAATTCTCCCAACCATCAGCGGGAATTTCCATCACCTCTTGTGATGATGGATTTTGGCAAATTCGGCAATCGTTCGGCAGCACCGGTATGGTCTTCTGTGTGTGGTATGATACAGACAAGGAATCTTTATATTCTAACATTCCCTACAATAAGCCAGATCGATGAAATTATAGACAAAGCTACACTTGAAACACGCAGTGAACGCGATTCACCGTGGAGCTATTAACACCTTCACTGACTTCTCTGTGAAAGGTGTAATTTGAGTCAAAACAGCACCAACCTCAGAAGAAGAGCTAGAGTTACTGTAGCATGTTAAACTCTTACTTATCATTAATCGAGCACCACTTACCAAATTTATTAGCTGCACAGTATTGTAGAAAACCGTTATGAATATGTACCCATATTACTTCAAGACTAATAAAGACTTTGCTCTAGCCCTCGAGTATATACATATGTATGATGGCATTATGTGCAGCAAGTTGCTCTTGGCAGTACAATTCAATTTCAAGTTCCACATTTCGGCACTTCAGTTGATATATTCATAACACAAAACAGCAACAAAACACAAACAAAAAAAAATACAAAAACGATAAGTTTGAAGTGAGTAACAATAAAAATACATTAGATCAGGCGATCGCATGTAGGTTGATGGGCACGCTGGCAGAAGAAGGTGAGGTTGCTGATTTGTTTTCGTGCGTATGTGGGCTTGAGTGTGTGCGGCGAATAGCAATGCAGGCGTGGAGTCAACTGAACTGATTGTTCCATTTTATTGTGCTCATTTTGCAAAACACTTATATGCGAGAACACACACACAAACATATATATTTATATATAGATATGTACATACATATATCTGCTGTCTACGGGGTGAGTTGCTGTTGCTATTGTTATTATAAATGTCACGTTGTCGCCGCCGCCGCTGCTGCTTTTGCTGCTCACGGCGTATACAAGCGTGTTGCATGCATACATGTCTGTCGATTTTATTGTTGCACGTAAAATTGTAGAAGCTTTATTCGCCCGTGGCAACAAAAGAGTTTATGTTGCAAGATACGCTGCATAGACAAACACATACATTTACACACACACACATGCACTTCATGCTGTTACACTTATGACACTCGCTTGCCAATTGTATTGATGACAGCAACAACAATAAAAAACAAGCTAAGTCTGCAATAAAAGCAAGCACATAAAAAATCATTTAAGCCAATTCCATTAATGAGTGCAGCAATGCATGTCAAATATGTGCAACATACCAAACTGTTTAGTAAACCGTGCTAGTATTGGTGCTTTTGCTGATGGCAACCGTTTTATGAGACCGAGGCTTAAGACTGGCTTGATATTAAAGTTCATACTTTTTATATGCGCTCCGCTCGGCTGCTGCTCTTTCTTTGTAATTCCCAGCATGCAGTACCTTTCCTCGAATGCTTTTGTTTTGCCAAAAACACCAAGAACCAGAGGAGAAGCGTTGCTTTAGTTTTCCGCCTTTGCAGTGACGCATTTTATGGCGCGAAAAATGCAAATTTGAACGTGGGAATTATTTTATGTGCACCATTAGGCTGGTTTATTGCATCACATGTTGTTAGCGTTGCCATATTACTGTATATTCATATATTGCTTTTATTGTTACACCACTAAGTGTTCGCTTTTGTCGCCGATTTGCGGGCGTGTAGGCACACACACATGCTCATATGGCACTTTTTATGGCCAAATTAAGTTTACAATGTCACATTTCGATTGTGGGCCGATGGGTGTGTGTGTGTGTGTGTGTGTGTGTGCAGCGGTTTAGCGTTTAAGTGCCGCCTTTGTTGCCGTATTTATGTGCAGACAAATAGTGGTATATAAATGTTTCAGTGCCTGTTATTCTCATTTTGAATGCTTCTTAATGTTGATAAATGTGTCTGCGGCTTAACGGTAAGTTTGACTGTTGCTTGCTGACAAAGGGGATCAAATGAAGCTATTAGTTGCAAGCGAGGTATTGGAAAAAGTTTAGTACAAATTTGTAAAATTTTATTTTCGATTAAAATTTTGTTTTATAATATTTTTAAATATGTTTTACCTCATTACGTATGCTCGAAATTGTGTTTTGTGTGAATTTTTTTTTTTGATTTTTTTAAACCAGAATTTTTTATAATAATTTCTACAGATTTGTTCAAAGTGTAATTGAAAAAAGGTTTTTTTTTTAGTTTTTGTAATTTTTTTTAGTATTTTTAGGATTGCTCAAAGTGATAACTTTTTGGTTTTTGACTCATAAACTAAATGAATGTAAGATGATTTACTCATTGTTAGGCTGTAAATAAGCAGAGTCGATATATAAAGATATAGTGAGCTAAAAATATATTCTGACCGATATAAAATTTAATACAAGATATTTTATGTTATAATAACGGCTCAAGCAATTTTTAACCAAAAGCACTGGTACTTCTATTAGCATAAAAATTGCAAATAAAGTCCTATTATTCTGATATATAGTAAAACGGCCAAGTTCCTAAAAAATGTCTACATTATTTCGAAAAGCTTACGGAGGATCAGAGTTTCATCCAAAACGCGTTCAATTTCAATAGTAAACTTGTGGGAACATTTCGCCCATGAAGAGAAAAGTTATCCAGAAATTCATTAATCATTGGGGGTCGGCATACAACTACTACATCGGACCACAAGCGCACACCACTGATTTGAGAGAAAGTTTGTTTGTCTCTCTCTCGGAACCAACAGAATAGGTAGAGCTTAATGTGCGAAAACAACAGATTTAAGTCTCCTCTGTATTATGAACTGACTAGTTCCTAATCTGTTGTAAAGATTTTAGTCTTCATAATTAGCGCTGACGCGTCGCTAATAGCTTTTCATTTATCAGAGGACTGATACATATACATGTAGGTTAATATTTAAAATTATATAGGTTTATTTTAAATTATTAAATTAGGTTTATTTAAAAGAATGGATTATGATAAAATATTTTAGATGATGCTAAAATGGTACGTCCTTCAGGTTTGATGACCATAAAACAACCGATGATATTAAAGATGGTCTTATAGGTTTGATGACCGTATAACGCTGATAAATTTTCCACCATAAAACTATCGCTGAGTGTAGATTTTAAACTTGCCTTTACATAAAAAAACGGGGGCACTGAAAAAATACTTGTTCAAAGTCTTCTATGCACTGTGTATACGTTAGACAGTACGGATTAACGTAATGATGAAAATGGAGAAGATACCTTGTAAAGCATCCACGCCCACACAGTATTTCAGTTAGCTCAAAATACTGGTCTCCATGTTGTCTATCTAGCTACAAATGTATCTCTCATATCAGTCTGTAGTACCACTTTCTTTTGGAAAATGATTACCACCGTTGCAGCCTATTATAATGCTCATGGTTCTCTCTCCTTTTTTTCTCCTATATACAGCTCTGATAGTTGATATATTCGCGCGAATTCGTTCCCCTGTCTTTGGACGCTATGCTATCTAATGTTACAGCCACATCTGTTGATATGATTTGGTTAGCATTTATTACTCGAATTGCAGAATTTATGTCTAGGGCTTGTATCCTTATACTTGTACGGCCCAAATATAATATAACCGATCTCATTAACGTTGCCACTAAATATCGCTGGCTAGAATGCACGCAACATCTATTTGTCATCAATGTCGATAAAGCGTTATATATTTCATTTGCTTCACCTGACGAGTGAAACTACACGATACTTCAGCTGTGGCGGATAAGTAATCACATTCTCTTATGAGCAATATTCTTTCTCGATTTTTCGAGTGCTAATGAGCACAATTTCTATTTTTTTTAGTGCAAGTTCTACAAAATCTAGTTTGTCAGAAAGTAAAATTCTGGTTTAATTTGTATTAAGAATTGAACTTGTATTTAGAAGAATCTCAGCATATCAATATATCTATTAGCGGAATGTATCCGAAGAAGATTTTATGTAATTACTGATTATTTTTCGACAAAATTTTGAAAGTAATAAAGTGCTTCATAGTTTGTTATTGTGCTGCGAATAGTGTTTAATATTTCATTAATAAAATTTGGAATTAGTCTTTTGCCGGGCATTTACATACATTGTATTTTCCTTACAGATTATTTTAGCATTCTCAAAATTCATTTTTACACTCTCCACATATTGAGGTGGCAATTAGTGGATATGTATGCACGTCCTGAAAAATATTATTGCATATAATCAATAGTAAATATAACAGTTGTTTTGGCTACCCTGAAGTGAAATCGGCAGGTTAGCAATTACTTCACAAATAGTAAGTTTACAATAGCCAACACAAACAGTCAGTCTACGGTTGTGGTCGGTTAAATTTCAGGAATTATAACAATTTTATATATAATATTTCAAAATGTACATATATAACACCACACTTAACGAACAACTTTTTTGTGACAACTTTCAAACTCAAAAAATTTCCAGCAGGGCTTGCGCTTAAAATTCCTTTCACACACTTAAAACTGTGGAAAAAGTACAAAACAACTAAAACAAACAAACACTCAACTTAGCTATATTTGGAGATTGCCTGCGGGTTAAATCTAAATATGTACTACAAACATGCTTCATAACATATGCATGTAAACGCATATCAAGTAATGCATATGCACAAATTGAGATTTGTATCCATGAGAATTTACAAAATAGGAGTAAAATTGCTATATGATTTGATAGCATTTGTAGAGCCGAAGCTAATGCGAGAGGCGGTGATGATTAAGGAGCTCCAAAGCAAGCAAATATACCATGTTTGCCCGCAGGATACAAATGCATTTGATTTGCGCAAATAATAGCACGAACGGAAAACTCTTCAGTGTATGTGAATGGGTATGGGTATTTCAATGGGTATAAATAAGCACACATATTTGTATATATGAAAATTTACTAAAAACTCGACACGCAAAGCAGTTTTGATCAATATGGCATTGTTTATGAAAAAGTTGAAAGTGATGCTTAAGCTGATAGTATCCGTAATTGTATTTGAATTGATGTACTTTACAAATTAGATGAAAATATAATAAATAAAATACATGCCATATTTTTTCAGCGTTAGCATTTTAATTTGTTTTAAGTCTCCACTTAGTGGAGACTTTCAAAATATTTTTTCCATATGCAAATTAAAATATATAACATGTAATTTTTTATTATCAGTGCTAACAATTATTTTTTTTAAGTCCTTATTTTTTGGAGACTTTCACAAGATGTTTTCCATAAGAAAGTAATCAGCTATTTATGAGTTTGATTGCAATTTTCTTTATGTTGCGATGTAAATGCTTGCTGAAATTTTTTAAAAAGTCTCCACTTTTTGGAGACTTGCGTATGACTCTCTAAAAATTTTCAACAAACATATCTAAGTTATTGTTTCACTTACTTTAAATTTTTGCAAAAATTTGAGGTCTACAAATTTTGTAGAGTTCGAAAAATAGTGTACTAATATAATATATATAAAGTTTTGCACGGGTTTTAACTTTTAATGCCAAATGCTATTATTTAAAGCAGTTAGTGTAACTTCTTCGTATCAAGGCAGGGAGTTGTGAGTCAAAAAATGGCAATCAAGTTTTCAGAAAATTTATTTGTTTTAAGAAATTACATTTAATTATTATTTTCTTGAAGTAAATAATTTTGTTAAAAATCTAAATTAGTTTAGATAAGAATTAGAACATGATTAGTTTAGTTTCATTATGAATGAGTTAAACTAATTTGAAAGTGAAGGTCAGCCTTTGCCACTTAGAGCTGATAATTATCAATTATAATTGATGTACTGTGAAAATGTTTTTGAAGTTACAGAAACTTCAACATATTGTGATTTGTACGTGTAAAGAACATTCAATTTTTAACGAAATATTGCAAAATAGTTTTCAGTACTTAAAAGCGCTTTTTTTGAGTAGTCCGGAATTAAATGTAATAAAACATTATTACTAAATTCAGTTAAAGAATTAAGGTATAGTATCCTCATATAGAAGTTTTCAAACTTTAGGTTGAAGAAATATTTTGTACTCTAACAAATATATAAATTTCTTACAAGATGTCTGAGTTCCATATACAAATAAATAAGGAGAAACCTATTGGAACTAAAATAGACCCTTAAACACTCCATCGGCAGAACATTTTCAAGTTAAATTTAAAGTGGAGGCTTTTCAAAACTTTTTTATAAGTATAATTATTTTTGTTTTTACTTGAATTTTAATAATTATTATGAAGTTATACTTTTTAGCCACTTGTTTTGTTTTTGTTTTCATGTGACCCCATCCAATCTTCCAGTAACCTTTGGCATGCCAAGCACATTTCTCGTTGAATATTTTAAACTTCTCTTTCCGAATTCGAGCCACCAACTTTTACCTCAAAACTATGAGTGTGATCACCCATCAGTCGCGATTTTTTGCTTCCCTTTTTTCAATTATGCTACTTTTTGTTAAAATTACTTATTTTTATATTTTTTTCTCCACAACTCACAAAATATCGTGATTCCTCATTTTGAGCACAGAGAGATAAGCAAGAAAATGAGGAAAAAAGTTTTTGCGAAAAAATTGCAAAAACAAGCGTGAAACGAACAGAAAAATGTGGTGGTTAAGCGTGATCCGTTTGCCTTCAACACGTTCATTTTCGTGCTCTACATAATTCATCAAACCAAAACGAAGTAACGATCAGCGATCGATGGTTAAATCGGCGTAGCGATTGAATGTTTGTCTCGACTGTTTTTCTGTCAGTCTCGTTTCCTTTTTGCCAACACTTGCAGTGCCATTGATTCGGTTTGTTTTTACTTTTTGGTTAGCGCTAAGTAAGCTACATCATTTGCACCACGACTCAGCTACACTTTCGGCTTGGCAGTGTAGAAGTACTATCGGCTGGGTCTAGAAATGGATGGCGAGAATATGCTTTAGCTAAAGTGGGACGGTGCTGGTGACAATGGTGTAAGGGAAAATCTTAAGCTAGTCCATTTGGTGAGTAATGTTAAGAGTATCATTTGAAATTGGTGGAAACTTGTGTAACTGTGAGAGAAAGCACTTGTTATGGTGTTCAATAAGAAAATTTTTCAGCTTTATTTTAACAAAAAAATTTATAAATTCAATCGTGGTAAGTCTTATACCTGTAAAGTTTACTTATATAGCATCAAAATTATTTCGAGACTGTTTTATTTTATTATAGTACCAAGTTTGTGGAATCTTACGTACTATTAGTTGGGTCCAAAAGGAATAAAAGTAAATGAAACATGTTGCATTTTACCATACGATGATCTATCGTAGTACCGACTGGAAACCTATCAATATTCTGTCGTAGTTATTACGAGGAAAACAAAGTACTCTATAGCTGCAGTTGTTCTACTTTCACTTTTGCTGCCTGCAATATTCAATAATTTGATGTTCCTTGTTTTGACTACTCAGATACTAATTGCTGTATACTGTAGATCACAAAAAATATACTGTTGATAAAAGTAATTTTCTGATTCAAATGAGGGGGCCACCAGTACTATATAGAGTTTGAAATTAATGCTGAAGACTTGAAAAATTTTTTAAGCAGACATGCTGACCCATGGAATTGAAATACTTATGAAAATGAAAAAGTGAGCAATATTAAATTGAATTCCCATTCTACAACCGTATCCGAAGAACTGGTTCTCGTGAGTTGGAGGTCTTTACCGTGCTAAAAAAGGCCCTTCATTGCCGGTATTTTACGTAGTTTTGAGGAAAGCTCATTTAAAGATTAACTGAAAGAGCTGACTGAACTAAGCGCCAACGTAAAAGTCTGTAACTTAAAACTATCTTAAAGATATACTCAGTTTAAATTAGTAGTATAGTCTTTTTGAAGGTATAAGTTATCGAGACATGACGATAAAATTCATTAAAGCATAATGCCTCAAACTTGAAATATTTTCACATATTCCGAGCTGCCATCAACACCTCAACAACATTAAGAGACCAACACAATCGATACATATGTAACTTGATTCATGCTTTAGTGGAAAATCCTCACTCCACAGCGGCACCTCTCCTCCTACTTTCATTTTAACCTCTTTTTCCCATCGATCGACAACATAAACTATGCATATTTTTACAACAACAAATAATACAAAGAAGATACTTCGTACTTATAGACCATTGATATGAATTACCGGTGCGTTATGATCTTCAGCCGAGTCATACCACATTAGTTATTGCTGTTGTTGTAACTGTTGTCGATATTTCGCGTTTGTCGTGATCAATTGAGAGCAATTTATTACGAAATGAGGGTGAATTATAATGCTGGCGCTGGCACTTGAACCGCGTTGCGTTCGGCTATAGATTGCTCTGCTTTTCGCCTTTGCTGACCCGACTGGGCAGCGTCCGCGTTCTGGCTCATTTATGTGCTTGTAGCTTCTTCAAATGACTAAAGCGTAGAACACATTTCGAGTTTTTTTTGCTTTGTTCTTGTTGCTTTTTATCGTTTTGCACACGACAACGCCGCAGCGTCGCACAATTCGTTTGATCTTGTTGCAAAAATATGACGAGCACCCCCTCCCCGACTGAGTTTGCAGGCGACTTGGCACAATTCGTGCGTTTGCGGCCGAGGTGCCGTAGCTGCCATGTTCGAGATCTAATATGCCTTACTGCTTTCAACACCAGAGAGGCAATTGCTTTGGCATTTGTTGTTGATTGGCGTGATTTGGTTGCTCTGCATGCGGCTATTGATCGCATTGCTGTTGCTGTGTTGCCCTTGTCGTTCGACGCTTGTTGCCAAGTGTGACTTTTGTTATGATGGTTGTAGTTATTGTTGTTGTTTAAGATGTTTTACATGAGAATCGACATGATCCAGGCGAATCGACTACATTTTGGCTGATTTGCTGCGATCGCAGCGTCTCTTTCGCTTTTGTTGTTGTAGTTCAAGTTTTTTTCGCGTTTCTGTTCCTAGTTGTCGACAATTATTTTATTATGCTGTCAACACTTGAATGCAATAATGCCAATAATCTTGTTTTATGACAGCCGCACACAAATTTGGCGTTACGAAGCCGCGCTGCCTTGTGCGAGTGTGTCTAGCCGATTGATGATCGGCATTCGTTTGTCTAGCCGTTCAACATCTAACACTCATCTGCACCATTTACGATTTTCTTTATATCATTCTTCGCTGTTGTTGTAACTGATTTTAGATGTATCAAAAGCGTCTTCCTCTTCCAGTTTTTTCCCAAACCGCTCGTGTCGGCTGATCTTGTTGATGATCCTCATTCATAGTAATAGTTGTGGTACGAGTCATAAACAGACACATACACAGCGATATTTCAAGGCAGCTTTAAGCATTTTTGCGCAGCATAAATTATACACGGTAATAGCGTACTTCATATATGTGTATGTTTGTATGTATTTTTGCTTTGGTGGCTTCATTTTCGTTTTCTGCTTCGTGAATGGTGGGAATTGTACGTGATTGGCTTCTACTTAATCGATGCGGAAAATCGAGGGCACAAACGTCGTTCATAAATAAGTTCTATGCCCGGCATTCGTTGATGAGTTTGCTCAGTGATATATGCTGATTGGAGTTTCGAGGAATGTTGAAATACCTTTCATAAATGGTTTTGATGCTTGGGAGAAAAAATATTGCTCTGTTTTGGGTAAAGATGGCTTCGTCTACTTTATTGGTGTACTAATTTTATATAAATTATATCCACTAAATAGCTTCCACGCTGTAGATCGGATCAGAGTTGGCACTCACTGCCCCGCTGCACAAACTTGTCACCTAGATAATTATTGTCCACACCAATTTAAATTTCTGATTTAATATTGCTCTCGTTTAGAATAATAAGTATAAAATCTGGAGAGTACTTTTTTTCCAAAAGAAAATGATTCGGGAGCAACTGGATTTCAACTTTTTTCATCATCCTGTTCGTTTATAGTAAATATAAATTACCCTATATCTATCTCGCTTAGTGTTAGGTGAAACGTACAACCATTAGGTGAACAAAACTGTAATACTCTATATCAGCTGGTTGCAAGAGTATAATGAGTGTGCTCCATGCTCCTTTCAAGTAGAAGATTCCAGTTCATAAATCAAAGCAAAGAATGAGGTTTCCGATATAGGGACTTTACCGAGAAACCAGAAAATACTTTTAAAATTTAAAGCTTCAGCAAAGCTATTTCAACAAAGTATTACCACCGTATATATTTATTTGTGTATATCCAAAAGTTGAAATACAAATTTGTTTCAAGTAAGAAGTTAGTTCATTTCATATGTCCGAATAATTAATTTTCGGCACCATTAACTAAATTAATTAAGGAGATTTAAATGGATTGAAAAGAGAGCTAACTGCAACTTACTAAATTTTTAGCTTTACGATCGACTGCTCTGAATCTTTTTACTGAGCTGGGAAATCGATTAATACATTTGCTTAGTATATTAATTTCAATTTTTATTACAACTGCTTTTATACTCGGCTTAGATATTCAAACCATTTAATGATTCAAAATGGTAATAATTATATCAGATGCACTGAACGAAATCTCTCTAAACACACCGGCATGTCAGGACAACATTTGAAACAGAATACTAAACAAAAACTTAACGCATAAAAGTGAATTAGAAAATCTTTGCCAATACCAATACCAGTACCATTACCAATACTAATGCTTATACCAGTACAAATACCAGTACCAGTACCAGTACCATTACTATTACCTATATCAGTACAAATACCAGTACCAGTACCATTACTAATACTAAAACCTATATCAATACCAATATGAATACCAATATCAAAATCAGTACGAATCCCAATATAAATACCAATTTCAACACAATTATTATTACTAATATAGTTACATACTATATAACAACAAAAATATCCACAACAGAATAAATACCAACAATTAGATCATGAACGAGGCTAAAGCTGAGTCCAAGACTACGATCGTGCCTATAACTTATTCCTAGTACAAAAGCCAATCAGAGTGGCTCAAGGCTTAGGTCTTACCAAGTGCAATATCAACGCAATAACTGAGGCAAAGATAGTAATGACAATACATACAAACCAATTCCATGAGTAACCACAGCCATGATCATGAAAACATGACCCCGGGCAATGCCAATTTTATGTAGGTCAAGATCAAATGTAACTCTAAGTGAAATAAATCGTACGAACAACCAATTATTTTCCCTTCATGCATCAATTTCGCACAGTGTGTCATCGCCAACTGTGTACCCACTTGAACTCAACTGATTCGACACATGTACGAAGTATAAATCTATATCGATCTGTCTATTCAGCAGCCTATTTGACTGCCTGGCGGCCGGCCATCCATCCATCAGTGCACCAGCTACTAGCGAACCGAAACGAATCGCGAGCTGATCGATTCTGTACACACATGCATAGCAGCGCAGCGCACTGAAACTAAAGCAGTGTAAAAACGGAAAGCTCACATGAACCGAGCGAAAACACTGAACCGAAGTGAAGACAACTGCCAAGCACAGCAAGCGAGATATACCGAACTGGTAATATACAGATGTGTGATGCGACTCTACGAAACGTTGTAGTGCGATGGGATGTAATGTGGTGCGCGGCGCAGCATAACTGGGGCTAACAGATTTGCCCACCGCCAGGCAGGCAGCGCACACATTCGACAGGCCGCATAGTCGCAGAACCGCCTGACCGCCGCGACACCGAAGGTGCTTCCGCTTGAACTACGTTTTACTTCGCGCTGATCAGCCGTGCAACAAGCATGTAGCAACCGTGTATCCGCGCCACACAGCGCTGTGTGGCAGACAGGCAGACAGGCAGCCAATAAGCGCAGCTACTAGACGGTGTTCTGCTCTGTGGCAAGGTGCTGCGTTGGCAATTGCTCCATAAGTTCGGCGTAAGTATATGTGTGTGTATGTGTTGTGCGACTGCTGCTGTTGTGTCACCTTTTGTGACCATGCAGGGCAAGTGCTGGAGCATGGATAACATGTTGGAGTGCAGTTCCCAGGGCCGAGGATACATGTGCGCATGCGCGTCTATTTGCATACGTATGTAAGTATGTCCATGTGTTTGAGTGCCGTTGTGGCAGTGGCAGACAGTTGGGATTTTCAGTTAGGCCACAGACAGACAGATAAAGGAACAAGTGCATTGGCAGCACAAGCACAAGTCGGTAATAAAAATGAGCACTAAAGCACCAAAGCGACAAAGCAGACAATGCGCTGAGTGGCTTTGTGGAGGTAAGTGGCAAGGATGGGCAGTAGCTGTCGATGTGCAACGGTGCAATGCTTATAGCTTTACAGCAGAAGAGCGGATTAAAATACTTTCGAATTCTAAAGAACTATTTTCTATTTGTTAGTTATATTTGTTGCCAGCTTTTCATTTCAACTAGAATTCATTGGCATTTGGTGCATTGTGCTGCGGTCCTTTCTCTTGTTCGACATTTTTTGTTAGTTAAGTTCAGTACTACTAATTTATTTGGCACTAAATGTGTATGAAAATGGCACACAAACAGCTCCACATTCTATCTTCGCTCAGTTTTATTTTGACTGAGTTCTTTTGCTTTATACTTTAGCAGCACTATTAAAGTTTTATTTAACTTGCAGTAAGTTAATTAATTTTTTTGTTATAAAATATGTGAATTAGACATAGCAGAGCAGCAGTACAAGGTGTATAATGCGATCAATGAGCTACATAAGGCAACTTCAGCATTTGACTTCTTAGAAATATTAACTAGATCGCTATATTTATCTTTATCATTACCGATACCACTATTTATGACGATAGCAGCACCACTACCAATGCCAAAACCAATAATAATACGAATACTAATATCAACACTAATACCAGTTACCAACACCAATACCAATACTAATTCCAATAACAATACCAATATCAGTATCAGTATCAGTATCAATACCGATACCAGTACCAATACCAATACCAATACCAATACCAATACCAACACCAATAACAATACCAACACCAATACCAATAAAAATACCAATACCAATACCAATACCAATACCAATACCAACACCAATACCAACACCAATACCAATACCAATACCAATACCAATACCAATACAATTGGCGATACCAGTACCAATAAGAATATCTCTTTCATATAATGTATGTATAATTACCAATCCCATTACCAATACCAATATCTTTATCAATAGCAACACCAATGCAAATACCAACACCAATATCAATAACAACACCAATATCAATACCAATAACAATACCACTACCAATACCAATACCAATACCAATACCAATACCAATACCAATACCAGTACCAGTACCAATGCCAATGCCAAATACCAATACAAATGCCGATACGAGTACCAATAAGAGCAACTCATTAATATAATATAATAACATTACCAATACAATTTCTTTATCAAAAGCAACACCTATAATTCTTATTTCATGAATTGTATGCTCATCAATGTCAAAACACCAATATCAAATTAATATTTAAGGGATAAAATACAGTTAGAATTTCCAAAATATCGATTTTATGTATTTTATTTTCGTAATGTACATATATTTAAGAATACACACAAAAAATTTCATTTCGTTCCGGTGAATTTTTTCGAAGTTACCCGCAAATTTGAGAAGGCGTTTCAGAGTGCTTGGAAATAGACAAACAAACAACAGACAACAAACCCAAACAAAGGGCAAACTTTAAACGCGTCTTTCTCGAAACGATGTTTTCGAAGTAGGTGACCAATATTACTCGAAAATGGCTAAACCGATTAGTTTTATATTTTTTTGTAATTAATTGAAGATTTTTTCTAACCGATAATTTTTTTTTACAAACAAAATTTTTAGCAAAAATCGATTTTTTTTTAGAAACCGCCATTTTGTCAAAAAAATTTATTTTGCTTATTTCTTATCAATTACTAGCCTTAACATTACTTTAACGAAATCTGTTTAGTTTTTTAATTTCAGAGGACCGAGTTCAGAGTTCAGTTCGGTTCCTTTCCAAATAAATATTTTTACTAATACTAAGTCTTATAATCTAGTTAAGAGATACTATACTATGTGTAGTAGTTTTTGGTTCAATAAATTTAAAAGTTTTCCCAGAACAAATTCTGGAAAATTCGTTTTGTTTTTGGCCTTCTAACTGTATATAACCCCTTAAGAAATTTGATTAAATATACCCCAATGAATATTTCGCATAGATTCTTATCATCGAAGATGCCACACATTTTTGTTGTACCGCCCGGATCTGTCCTGCGTTTATAAAAATCTTCCTAGTAGGCTTACTGTGAAAATTTTAGTAGTGCTGCACTAAACAAAAATCAAAAATCGAAACTATTCGCGATTTATTCCACTTGTGAGGGCAATAACTATGTAAGCAAATCAAATAAAAAAGAAATAACAACAGCAGTGGTAAAGTCGCGAAGAAAATTTAATTACCAACATGATTACAATTACACTTCGACTTCATTAGTTGTGCCTTGCTGATTGCGTTTGCAGTTTTTCTGCCCGCAACCAAATGCGCTTATAGAAATTTTATGCTCTGCTCATTGCACTGCAGCTCATCTTTCTACTACTAACTTGTATTCGAAGAAAAATGCAATTCAGTAATGATCCTAGTAAATATCTTTGCTAAAACAAATAATAATTTTAATTTTCTTGCTGAGTAAAATTTAGTAAGAGCTTTGTCCATTTTCTGTCTTAAGTCTTTCCATAACTATTGATTTTATATGTACTATATGAGTATTTAATGCTACAATTAAGCGGATTGATACAATACAACGGAGTTTGAAGCATTATATGAAACAGCAGCAGCAATTGAGCTTGAAAACAATTACAAGCAGTTTATTATAATTTTTACTCATCTGAATTAATAAACAGTTTCTGCATCAGCCATTACATCAATGTTTGAAGTATGGTTTAGTCTTTATGATATTTTACAATATTAAACCGTACAGTGAAATTTTATGAATTTAACTTATTTCTGCTGGAGAGTTCCTATCATCCATACGTTTCCTTCTCGGTGTTACAAATAAATATAAAAAAGTCTTGCGGCATTTTCGCTGAAAGCGCGTAGTTCTAGCTATATTCGTCGCATCGGGTCATGCTATACCTTTTTGGAAAGCTCATTTCATGCGCTAACACGTGTTTGCTTGTTTGTCGTTTCTTTTAAGTCGTTCGTGAGTTATAGCGTCGCAAATATGGAACAAAATAAAGAGAAAATACGGCATATTCTACAGTACTACTACGATAAAGGCAAAAATGCATCTCAAGCCGCCAATAAAATTTGTGCAGTTCATGGACTCGATACAGTTTCCATTTCCACCGCACAACGATGGTTTCAACGTTTTCGTTCTGGTGTAGAGGTGGTCGAAGATGCGCCACGCTCCGGAAGGCCTGTCGCCGAAAATTGCGAAACAATCGCTGAATTGGTAGAAAGATACCGGCATAGTAGCAGCCGTAGCATCGGTTAAGAGCTGGGCATGAATCATCGAAAACTCATTTCAATTTCAAAAAAAAAAAAATAAAAAAAAATCAATAAAAATATCGCAAGACTTTTTTGACAACCCATTATTAGGAAATGTAAAGCTAAGTGCATTGACTGTTAATATACTCTTGCAACATGTTGCGCAGAGTATAATAGTTTTGTTCAGATAACGATTGTCTGTATCACCTAAAACTAATTCAGTTATATATAGTGGTTCGAGTCCGGAGACTGCAACATGATTTTCAAAGCTGTAAATTTAAGGAGTTTTTGGTTCTTGACCCATTTCGAGGCGTTGCTAGTCACTATCCCGTCATCATACATCCGTATAATAATTAGAACAGCGAACCATATCTCACAGGACGCTTTTTCAGATAGAGTCAGCATACTAAAGCTACGCACCGGCAGAAAAACCAAAGCATTTAATAAAGAATCTAATCAATTTTGACAGATACTGGTAAGCTCATTTACTCCATACATTACACATAAATTCAAAATATTCCACAGAATTAGAATCAGGCACATATACCTATATATGCTACGAATATCGAAAACACTATAGAGCAAAAAGCCCTACCGAATTTGCAGTTATAATTTGGGCGCCATCTACAGTACATTTAGCATCTATGTTTCCACAAGCATTGCCAGTACAACTGTGAAACCCGTGAAACTTTGTGATTGCCGCTGTTGTTGCTGTTGTTCGCAACAATCCATTGCGATTGCATGCCACTTACAAACAAAAATGCTTGCAACCACCGCCACCCATCAACTCGAATGTACATCAATCGCAAAACAATAACAACAGCAACAATAATACTAACAACAACAACCGAAAACAGAACGAACCGTGTAAATAGTCAGTCAAGGCGGTCAAATATTCAAGCAAATAAGCAAGCAACGCAACAACCAACAATCCATTTGTCCACTGTTATACTCAAACAAGCAACCAACCAACCAACCATCCATCCAACCACCTATCCATCAGACTGACCATCTATCGTACAAAGTGTTTAGGTCAGCGTGCTCATCTTTCTTGGCAACCGAAAAACCGCTTGGAATGCCAAACGGCGAATAAATATACTGGTTAGCATGCGAATGATGCTCAACACATGTGCGTATGCGTTTGTGTGTGTGTGAGTTTGCGTTTTTGTGTGGCTCATAAAAATGTGTGCAAAGCTTTGAGATTCACATGTCAAGTGGACGCAGCAGTCAATCAGTCGCTGCGGTCGACTCCATGGCGGTCCAGCTAGCTCCACGCCGAAATATATTAGTATGTTCGTGAATGTGTGTGTATGAGAATTTTAACATTTGCTCTTGCTGTTGTTGTTGTTGCAATGTTATGCATATTCTTGTTGTGGCAAGTGCATCTCTGCTGCACTTTGTTGTTTGCGGCATTGAATTCATAAGATTTATGGAATTTTTTTAGAAGTAGATTCTATTCGTAACTTTCTGCCAGATTTTAATGCTTTGTCCCACTTTAAGGTGCATACTTAGTGAGCGGTATTTTAAGCTTCGAAACTTTAGATATTTCTATAAAATTTTTAATTTTTTTAAATATTATCGATATCTTCTACTCATTTTGACAAAGAGTTTTTGATACGAATTTAGAAGTGAAAGATAGATCTAGGTGTTGCACAGAGAAAAATAAGAACCTTTTCTGTTAAGTTTTGCCGCTCCGTAAAGCTTTCTTATAGCTCTCGAAAATCATTTTACTTACAACTTTACTTACATATATGTGTATTATATATGCAAATATATGCAAATTAATCAAGTATTCTCATCAAATTTTCACACGGTTTAATACAAATCTTAATTAACAGTTTCAAAATAGGCTTCCTTTGTGTCATTACAAGCATGCCGACGCTTAATCCAATTTTCAATTCACTGGTGACAAGTCATGGCGTGAATTTTTCGGTTTCGACTAATTTTTGGAGCGCCACTTTAAGCTAACAGTAACGGTGCGTTTGATAAATATAGGGTTCTGAGCTACCTTGTCAAGCATTTCTTTCATTTCAGATTTTTTAGTACGAATCTTGCATTGAAACGCTTTATACACAAAACAATAACCAAATATGTGTTAAGAAGATCTAAAAGTAGTATGCTTTGCTTTCTCTTTGATACCAAAACATTGATTTCCAAGCGCTATTATTAACTTATTGATATTAAAGAAACGTTTTCGATGACTTCAAGTTCTTCACTGAATCCTTTCTGCAACAAAATAGACAACCCGAAATAGCTCTGCATCATTTTCGACGTTTCTTGGGTCGTGGTTCCATCGAAAACACAAAATTTGAAGCGAACTTGTTGGTAACTTTTTTTCTATGGTGAAAATCACCAGACAAAGTTTTCGCGTCGTTAATAAGCAGCTTCTAAAAAGCACACTATTATGGAGATCTAACTTCACACGAAAGAAATTAAACATTTTCGCCAATTCAGTTCATGCTTTCAATTTATATGGGTCGGACCAAAACCTGATAGATGAGATGAGATTTCTCTCTCCCATGGAGTAATGTTTAATACCGTTGTTCCGCAGGAGAGATATGAGTTGGGAGTAGGTTAAGCTTAGGGGATTAAAGTTCCGAACTCTGGCCTTCGATGCTTCCTCCTACTAAAAAAATACCGAGTCTAAAGAAATGATTATTCGATCTCTAGGTTTGTGATTGGATACTTCTTCAAATTATATAAAAACACATTTCTTGGTCTATATGAGGATATACGAGTCTGTGTTTAAGTACTTTTATAATTACGGAGCGATTGTCAAGTAATTTTAGTTAATATACTAGATTATGAATATAATGGAAGCTGCATACGTCCATTTGCTTCGATGCTATCGACTATTTGTGACTTTAACAGATTGCTTATTGTTGTTGCTCTTTTCTCTACTCGATTTTTATACTCTCGCAACAATGTTGCTAAGGAGAGTATTATAGTTTTGTTCACATAACGGTTGTTTGTAAGTCCTAAAACTAAAAGAGTCAGATATAGGGTTATATATACCAAAGTGATCAGGGTGACGAGTAGAGTCGAAATCCGGATGTGTGTCTGTCCGTCCGTCCGTCTGTCCGTCCGTCCGTGCAAGCTGTAACTTGAGTAAAAATTGAGATATCATGATGAAACTTGGTACACGTATTCCTTGGCTCCATAAGAAGGTTAAGTTCGAAAATGGGCAAAATCGGCCCACTGCCACGCCCACAAAATGGCGGAAACCGAAAACCTATAAAGTGTCATAACTAAGCCATAAATAAAGATATTAAAGTGAAATTTGGCACAAGGGATTGCATTTGGGAGGGGCATATTTGGACGTAATTTTTTTGGAAAAGTGGGCGTGGCCCCGCCCCCTACTAAGTTTTTTGTACGTATCTCGGAAACTACTATAGCTATGTCAACCAAACTCTACAGAGTCGTTTTTTTCAGGCATTTCCATATACAGTTCAAAAATGGAAGAAATCGGATAATAACCACGCCCACCTCCCATACAAAGGTTATGTTGAAAATCACTAAAAGTGCGTTAAGGGACTAACAAAAAACGTCAGAAACACTAAATTTTACGGAAGAAATGGCAGAAGGAAGCTGCATCCAGGCTTTTTTTAAAAATTGAAAATGGGCGTGGCCTCGCCCACTTATGAACCAAAAACCATATCTCAGGAACTACTAGACCGATTTCAATGAAATTCGGTATATAATATTTTCTTAACACCCTGATGACATGTACGAAATATAGGTGAAATCGGTTCACAACCACGCCTTCTTCCAATATATCGCTATTTTGAATTCCATTTGTTGCCTTCTCTGTATAATATATAGTACATTAGGAACCAATGATGACAGCGGAATAAAACTTTACAAAAATACGGTATTTGAAAAATATGTAAATGTCGTACAATGAAATCTCGATTATCACTTTATCATGCGAGAGTATAAAATGTTCGGTGACACCCGAACTTAGCCCTTCCTTACTTGTTCATTATACTACGGCTCCATCTCATGGCTCCTATATCGCAGCTGTGAAGAGGCTTCTAGAGTATTCTATGATAACCATAGAACTACATAGAATAATTCGGCTTCATTATTACTATTGATTGCAATAGTTTCAACACTCCGATAGTCTCTTATATTTTTGATAATATCCTGATATTACTTCTATTTAAATTTTACTCGCTTTCACTGCACTAATTTCATGATCTTTTTGGTACTAATGATAATTATATGTCCCATATATTAGTATATATTGTTAATGTAAAAAAAAATTCAGTTAAAAAATACTTCATTAAAAGCAAGCGACCAATCTCAAAAACATTTGCTGGCAAAAAGCTACAGGCAAGTTAAACAAAACAGGCACAGAAATGAGTTCAGAGCGATGATCTTCAAACATGCTCTGGGCTAGCAGTCGTCGCTTTAGTAACAAAAAATAGTAGCATTGCTTTCAACTGCACCTGAAACGATTCTAAGCGATTCATATACACACAAAGCTACACACGTAGATACATAAATACATACATATTTTACATTCATATATATGTACATATCTATATACATACATATATATTGTAAACTGTTCGCATTAACGTCGCTTCGTAGCATTAGTTATGAACGATTTTGATTGATTATTGCATGCTGTGGCAGCAACTGGAATTTCACCTCAAGGCGTTCGATACCGCACAAAGCCGCCAACCTGCACTAACTTAGTAACTGCTGAACGAGCGCAAACAAACAACGGTGTTATTAAAAATCCTCACTAAAACCATAAATAGCTGTTTATATGAAGCTTCACCGCGGACTGTCTTTACGCGTCGCGTCTGCTTGGTTGTATGTCGGTCTGGCACGATATTTATTTATTTAATAGGTCAAAGGTTTGTAAAATTGATTGAGGCAATATGAAAATAAATTGACTGCAGCTTTGGAAATTCATTAGAATACTTGAAGAAGACAAAAAAGTGGAAGTAAAAAATATGATGTGTTGTTATTGATTTGCTTTGGATTTATGGGCGGTTTTTAATGGGAATTCATATATAGATTTCACTGCTAATAAGTGAGGTGCGAGCGCTTGTTGGCATTTTTTGTGAAATAAGTACTATTTTGGCAGAATCTTTTAGAAAACCTAAAGGCTAGATATTTATAACAATTTTCGCCAGTCGAAAGTGGAAATCATTTTTTAAAATATTCTTAAAGATGCAAGTTTTACAAGGGTTACGATATTGAAAGGAACCTGATCCATGTAAAAAAAAAAAATGGATCAAACCTGGCCTTTTAAGCATGTTGATCAATTGAATGAAAATAATTTTTTTGTAGTAGAAATTTGCATATTTTTCCAAGCTTAGCTTTAGAACACTTAGATTCAGTTTTGCTACTTATCTGTAATCTACTACCACATTTGGTAATTTAGGAACCTGGAACCGATTTTGTGTCCAAAATAATAATAATTTTATTATTTTCAATTATCTTCTCAAATATTAGTAGGATTGAAAACAAAATAGGTGCAAGTTTGCCATCTCTTTGAAAATATTTTTTTGTTTTTCAGAAGAAAAGAACTAAGGTAAATATTGTAATATGGTTATCAAGGTGAAGGAATTTAAGCAAGAGAAAAGGAAAGGTTGCCATATTTAAAAAATACACTTATTCATAGTATCAAATACTATGTTTATGAAATAAACGAAATATTTAAAAAAGGACATTGAATTGAACGGCGGATATACTTTTTAGAATGGTTGCCATTTGTGCTAAATTTTATGCAAACATATAAATAAATAGCCGCACTGACTATAAAGTTAAAGGAGTTTAGGTAAGCTTACTGTTGGAAAAAGTTTTAAGAAATGTTGCCATCTTTTAACAATATGTATTGTTTTGATTTTATAGGAATAAAACATAATATAAAATACAAAAATTCGAATTAAGAAAATTATAAAAAATAATATACATCGTGACATAAAAATAAACAAATATTTAGTTATTTGAATAACTACTGTAGTACAATTATGACAAAGATTTTTCCATTCTTCGAATCAATTTTCAGAAGCACATTTTGGCATGATCTTCTCCTTAATCGAATTTAGTTTTATCTCTTCGATTGACTAAAAACCGATTCCACGGAGAGGCAATTTCAGTTTGGGGAACAAAAAAAAATTAGGAGGAAATAAGTCTGGTGAAAACGGTGCTTGATCGATGGTATTTATAGCGTTTTTGGCTTTAAATCCGGTCACAAACGTGGCTGAATGCGATGGTGAATTATTATCTTGTGAAATCCATAAATGTTTCTTTCACAATTCCGGCTGTTTTCAACTGAAGTTCTCGCTCAAACGTCCCTATACTCCCCTGGAACTGCTTCTTGACCGTCTTTCTCTCCGGAAGAAATTCTTGATGCAGTAAACCACGAATATCGGAAAAAACAATGAGCGTCATCTTTACTTTTCAGCGGCTTTGACATGGTTCTTAGGTTTCAGCTCGTTTTTTTTTCTTCATTCCGATGAATGCTGATTGCTTTGCATGTCAGACTTATAAAACCATGTATCAGCAGCATTTAAATGCTCTCCATGAATGTGAGTTCGGGATTCGTACGATCAAATATGTCCAAAGAGACGTGTTTATGATACTCTTTTTTTAAAAAAAAGAAGATTGTCGGGACGAATTAAACAAGAACGCGTTTCATTCCCAAAATATCCACAAAAATCGTTCGAACGGACTCGCGAGAAATGTTGAGCTCTCGTGCTATCTCTCAAACACTTGCCTGACGCTTTTCAAGCACTATATCCTTCACTTTTTTAATTTCATCAGTTGAAGAGGTCGTCTTTGTAGGCTTTGTACCACTCATAGGCCCATTTTTTTAATCATCGTAAGCTTTTTCCAAAATTGGCAACGATTCCGTACACGAAATATGGTTAGAAATACAAAATTCTAGACAAATTCTTTGTTCTATGCTTTTCTTCATTGTAAAAATTGCAACGCTCTACTGAGGTGTACCAACTTAGGCAGCTACTGTAAACTCACTGATCGACAGATCGCGCTCATATTTGACAGAGCAATTAAGGATAGTCCTTCTAACTTAGCAAAATTAATTTTTTTGAAATATCATTTATGCATGGATTCTTATTACAATACCTGTCTGCTTTTTTGTCACAAGATATATCATATTTAAATAGTAGTATTCAATGATAGATTAACTGATGCCTTTTAAGAACTTTCATTAAAAACAAATAGCGGATGAACATTATTATTCTGTAAAAATAAGACCTTAAGACCCCCGACAGAATAAGGTTCACAATTTACGATTTCTAAGTGATTCAAATACTTAAACCAAAAATGGCCACAATCTCCTTAACTTGAAACTTCTAAAAAATTGTAGGATTGGAACATTGTGCTATGTACTTGGAAGTTTCTTTGTTGAAATCTGATGAACGAAAAATAGGTTCGCATAGTTTTCCACAGTTTGTCTAAAAATACTGGAACTCTTAAAATTATTTTCATATAAGCAGAAGATGAGGAAATAATTACAGAATATAGATTTTATCATTAAAAGCATTGGTTTTATGTCTAAGTATTCCAAGGATATATAAGTTTCACAAACTGTTTTCATTTAGAAAAATTTGTCACAGAATTACGAAAATAACTGTTACAAGGAGTATTGTATTGCATTTGTAAAACTATATTCTGAATACTTTTTTATCAAAGGATATTCTCAATGTAGTGTATAGTTCGCTGAAATAATGAGAGTCCAATAATATATACCATCTAATGCATATACAAATTCCGTTTTAACTTCTTTTTCTCAAGCTTCTCCAGTCATAAAAAAAAAATTGAAAAAACGGAGATACCAGTTTATATCGATTTACCCTGCAAACAATTTTCAGCGCCAATTTTTAAGAGCATTTCATATATTGCCTACGCCCACAACATCTATTTCCTACTAACTTCCTATCGCTTTATGACAGCACTGTCTGCTATTGCCTTCAATTACTTTAACCCATTTAACTGCTAACGTAACTAAATTTGAGCAGCTTTCATTTCATCTTTCATTGCGTTGCAATTGAAAAATCATGTTCTAGTAAAGAATTTATGACTTCAGCGAGGCAAATAGAATGGCTGCACACACACTTGCCGAAAACACATTTGACCTCCAAGTGCCGACATTTAGTGGCAGTGCGTTGAACGTTTTGGAGTGGCGAAAGGCGCACCGCACAAATGCTCCAAGGCGCAATTTCAGTGCTTGATTTTTCAATTTCTATATGTTGCCGTACTCTTTTGCAACAACAACTAACGCAGAGCAACTGGTGTGTCGTAAAAAGTTGGCGGTCGCGGGTACAAGCTACCTCTGCACGTGTGCGGATAACGCGCATGCGCAGCGATATTGCCTGTGTGGCCATGTGCCAGCGTTTAACGATTTGACGCGAAGGTGCAAATTGCTGACAGCTGCAAAAGAGAAAAGCGCTGCATTTATTTCTTTACGAAAAATGAAACAAAAAAAAATATGTTTTTGAACTATAAACAAAGCTTCAAGGCGAGTAGCAGGATGTGCATATATGAGCGCCTGGCGAAGTGTGAAGTTTACGCATGCGTTTATGGTAGTAAGACAATAAAAATAAAAATACTAGAACTGGATCCACAATAAACATAACCTTTTTCACACTCACGTCTAAATGCTTAGAGCACGCAGCGCTCTGCATTACTTCACTCAAAGAAATCCTTTTTTCAACCACGCGGCGTGCTGCGGCTGCGACTCTGGCTTGTGGCAGCGCTCTTGCGCAGTACTGCGTGCCATATTGCCACAAAGCAATGCATTGTTTATGCTACATATGGTGTAAAATTTGTTTTGCTTTTAGTATAGGTAGCTGAGGTCATGGCATGGCATAAAGCTGCGCGCGTTGATTTTTTATGCCCCTGACTCATATTTTGCCACACAACTAACACATACATATATCTGACTACTAAATGGATAATGAAAGGTTATTTGCCACACTTGCGCTGCAATACAAAAAAAAAGAGCAAAACTAAATCGCCGTTACGTTTGCAAGCGTGAGGGGCGTTTATTTTTTGAAAGCTGCTTCAAAGTGCAGCTATTGTTCTAATTTTTTCTAAAAAATAATAAACAAAAGTATTTAAAAAAAATTCAAAACCTATATTTTATCATCAAATAGTCGAGGGTGCTGCACACGTACTACTGTGTTGTTGTGGCATCAGATGCTTCAATGCGCCTTTCACTTGCGTTTCTGTGCGTCGATGTCTAAATAACCGCCTAAATGCCTCAATCGACTGCTGACGCACTTTGATTGACTAACTGAATGACTCGTCAGAAATTTTGATATTAATGGGTTGCCACGTTTAAGTGTGGGTGTGATATTGACAGCAGCAATTATCATTCACAATATTAATGCAATAAGAAAGTACTAGGGTCGCCTGATAAACATATTTTTTAAACATTTTTCTGATATGTATGACCTTTGGAAGTCGGTTGAGAAGTTTGTGACATTCCAAACGGTTCAACGCATTCCTGATCCACTTTAATATCCTACCTTGAGTAACATAATTCAGAAGGGATAGCGTTTTGAAACAGATGCCCTCGTAAATCTTCCTCTTTGCTCAAAGTAGTAGTGAAATCTGATTTTATTAATTTACTCAGACGAAATAATGTAAATTACCAGAAAGCAAATCTTTTCTTCTGGAAGAGCAATGAGGACTAAATTCTGTAGACTACTTTGTTTCTAAAGTTCTCAACTTAAGGTGAGCAGCTACATATTTAATTTTGTGTAAGTGGAAATACTTGATACAAATAAAACTGATCATGAAGTCTCAGTCAGAAGTCTAGGCTATAGCAGTACGGACGCGAGCTAAAGATGTACATATGTAAAATTTTTGTAAAGGGAACCACTCAAAATAAAATATATTTTAACCAGGCGACCTACTCTCACTCTCTATATATGAGAGCAGAAAATATCAGTGTTAAACAGGAAGTACAATAGATAATTTATTTAAAAAAACTTTTGGGTGATCGATAAATCGAGAACCATATCGTTTAGATTCTTACAGAAAAATAAATCTTGATATCAGAAGTACTGATTTCGGTTAGGAATCTGCTGTTTTTATGTTTGATTAGCTAGGTGTATTTGGGATCTACAGATTTTCACAGAAATTTACAAAGAAATTGTTGGACTATAATCACTAAGAGGAAAAACAAAAATTATGTCAGGTGTTTATAACTGTCTTACTTTTGGAAACATGCAGACTGAAACACCTTGAAGCTTACACCTTTGATCATTCACGTAAGCTCAAAAGGACAGAAATATAAAACCTAAGCGTATCTCTAATGGGTTCAAGATAATTTGTCTTTGTGATACTTCAGATGGAAATATAAGGGCATTCAAGCTTCACAAAAAGAGCTTCGATTATTACTGCTATAACAAAGGACAACGAGACTGCATTTCTCTGGAGATCACGATCTTGGCTCTCATGTTACTGATAAACATATTTTTTAAACTTTTTTCTGAAATATATGAGCTTTTGAAGTCTGATTGTGAGGAAAAACTATTAAAGTTTCTAATCAACTGAATTTCTTAGCAATTAAAATGAAAAAAATCGCCGTTTACTCTCCCAATCGAGTTCATTGCTATTACTATAAATTATGAACGCTATTACCCACAATTAATATTCCCATTAATTTAGTTTTAATACATTTTTTATTTTAAATATTAAGAGCAACAACCACCAATTTTATAAGAGCACATATCAATTTTTGTTATAGCCAAATTTCGTACAAAAAACAAAAAAATTGCAAAACATGTTGCGAAAATTCGCGAACAATTTTTTATTCGTTACGCTTGAATTTTTGCGAATTGCTTATTATCGTTGATGGAAATTACAAACGTGTACAATATTTAAAGAGTTTAATGGAAACAATCGCTAATTGCTCCTTTTTGATTAATGATAGCGTGCGGCAAATGAAACAAAGGCTTTCTAAGCTGATGAACTCTTATTTGGAACATAAAAAATTTGCAAATTCGGGGAAAAATTAGATAATTACACGAACATCTGGACGACTAAAATACATTTAATTTATCAAACGATAATGTTCACGAATAATAAGATGACTTATATTATAAATTAGGTATTGAATAGCAGAATTAAGAGGATTGCCAGATTTCTTTCTTAAGCTGAATGATTTATGAAAGGTATGTGTTGAAGATAAAATTGAAAATAGAAGTCTTAAATGGAATAATTAATATTCAGTTATTCGTGAAACCTGGCTACTGTCATACCAAATTAAGCGCTAAGGCTCAAGGAAGGAAAGCTTCATTGAAAAATCGACCTAATACACCTGGGGTACCAGTTGAAATTAAGATAATCGCCCGGTTTCCCATAAAGATTTACCATTTCATAGTTTGGTTAGCCAGGACCAATCAAAATCCTTCTCCATTGAGTTTATGAATGCCAGAGAAAATTCTTGTCTAATTTCATTTATTTTAAGTGTTAGATCGGAATGTGATGCTAACTTACATAGTATATGGTTATAGTCAATATATATATATTTATATGTAGAAGTAAAGAGGCATAAAACCTAGTCCACAAATCACTTGCGATCACGAACTGGTAGAGAGCGAAGAAATTGTGGTTGCTTTATGTTGCATTCGACCTCTTCCAACTATCTGTTAGTCGTTTAATGGTTGAAACACGTCTGAAATACGTTCCTTCTTCAAAGTTGTGAGACCGTGAACTATCTGTTAGTCGTTTAATGGTTGAAACACGTCTGAAATACGTTCCTTCTTCAAAGTTGTGGGACCATGAACTATATAGTTTTTCGTAAGCTGACCAAGATTATTAGAGTCGACTTTATTCTCTAAAAAATATTTCAGTTGGGATGTTGGTATTGGCGACTACAATGTTCTCAAGCCAATAATATTATCTTACGATGACATTAGCTGATTATCCAAGACTTATAGTTATACTTATACCAATTATATATATTATATATATATTATCGGTTGCACACGAACCGAGCCCTTCCTTACTTGTTAGTTATGGCATTATAATACTGAGGTTTTAAACACTCAGCAGCGCTGTCAGTTGACTTACTTAATAAATTTGCATGCGTTTGATCCACCCATTCGCAATCAGGTGGTTGAACCCCACAAGCCAAAATTTATTGATCTAATTTAGCATTAATTTATTCAACATATTTTCGCCCAACCATATTGGGGTAATTAAAATATTTTCTGAAAGTATTTCGCATGTGCAAAAAACATGATATTCGCGAATGTCTATCGGAATGGTGATGCATGATAAAATTAATTCGTTACGAACGCGTTTTTGTTTGCTAAGTACCTAAGTTTACTCATGTGCCAACATAGATGCCTTGCTACTGCTCCACCCCTCTCTCACAATGGTTTTAGCTCTGCCTGCCTGTGAGCTGTCTGTATTTGACTGAGTGCTAGTCTATACGCTGGCCTGTCTAACCGAATTGACGGTTTAGTTATTAGTCTATCAGCTTGACTAGACAACGGCAATAGTTGCCGCAGATACTACTATTATGTAGACAACCATAGATCTTCCTATACCATATACACACATTTACATACACCTGACTCGGGCTTGTAGCTTTTACAGGCGTTTAAGCCCCTGCCACGCACGTTCGAATTCGCACACACTAAGCGCAGCAACAAGGCAAACGTGTCCGTTGTGGAAAGTTTCAAAAAAATAATTTTGCAACTTGTTGCCAATTTAAAGTTGAATGATCGACAGAAAATCGTAGAAAAAAAGTTCGATAAGGATCATTATGAAATTATGTGCTCGTATGTATAACTGGGTGTTGGAGAAGCATGCAATTTGTGAACAACTTATTTTCTTAATTGATTGTTAACATCAGTATTAATGATGGCAACAGCAACAACAACTACACTTCAATTATCACAGTAATAACTAAATTGATAACACTGCACTAAGTGCCAACTTTTATGAGGTTGGAGATTAGTAATTTCCTGAATGCTGCCTGGTGGCATTGCGGTAAATCTTTGTTGTTTATATGATCAGCTGTTGGTTTACTACGATAGTTTGGTTTTTGCTAAGAAACAGATGGATTAGAGTTGACTATAAGGAATATTTGTAGGCTTAAGTGTTTACTAAAGTAGGTGGGCGAAAACTTCTTTTTTTTCCACAAAGTTACACCGACGATATGAATCTATCAAGCATTCAAATTGATTATTTTCTTACTTTCTCTATGAAAGCTTCGGTACGATCATTGTTTTAAGGACAGAAAACAATAAAAATATTTGCGTACTAGTTCCGACAAATGCAATGGGTTTGGAAGCAAGTCGAGTGCCTACAGATCAATATGTTGCTCGGTTTAAGGATCTCAGCCATGGCGATTGATTTTCTTTTAATCATAAAACTCCATTCCGTGAGTTTAGCTTTTGCTATTTTTTATGCACAATAGCTTGACTTAGATGGTTATTGCATATAACGCTCTCGATGCTGCCACTTTGTAGTATCAGCTGGATTTCTGAGTTCTAGAGGCGCTCGTTCGTAGAAACAATAAGAATTTTCCTGTAATCGATCTTAAATGAAAGTTTTCGAAAATAATTTACCTGATTTTCTGTTGTTGTTAAGAAGATTTTCAAACATTTTGAAAGTTAGTGCTTTAACCTTGAAACTTTCCAAGAAGCCTTCATTATCGGATGATACTTTTTATTTACTAGCAGTGTGTTTAACTCAAATATATTATATTCCTTATGATATCAGGTTTGTTATGTTCAAAATCAATTAGCTTATGGTTATTCTATATTTCGTTCTAATTTATTTACTTTCAAATGTTGTTGCACTAAGAAGATAACAGAAGAGAAATACAGTGAACTAGATCACTAGAGAGGATGGAAATGTTTAGAGGCCGGTAGTAGTACTAATATATGTAGGGAAAGTAAAAATTAAGCTGTAATATCTGATAGGCGTTTATTTATTTTACTGCTAATTCCAAAAACAATAATCACTTTGAGGAACAATAATAATACAATAAATATACTTATACTTATACTTATACTTATACTTATACTTATACTTATACTTATACTTATACTTATACTTATACTTATACTTATACTTATACTTATACTTATACTTATACTTACTTATACTTATACTTATACTTATAC
>NW_024395987.1:0-43757 GCF_016617805.1 Bactrocera tryoni
AAGTCAACTTCATGTTGCGGAGGTGCTACCGATACCATTCCGGCATATTTACCTTGATCATGTAGGACCATTTCCAAAAAGCACTTCCGGTCAGGCGTATGTCCTCGTCATGGTATGTGGGTTCAGCAAATATTCCTTACTGAAAGCTGTACGAAATACCGGAAGCACACCAGTAATAAAGGCGCTAGCAGATATGATGGCAATCTTTGGGCAACCGCTACGTATCACCTCTGACCGAGGAACCGCATTCACATCAAAGCAGTTTGAAGCATTCACCCACAAGAATGGTATTCAACATACGAAGACAGCGGTACGAACTCCGAGAGCAAATGGTCAGGCAGAGCGAGTGAACAAAACGCTCTTAACTGCACTGAAATATATGACTGTCGAGACTAGGGCTTGGGACTTATCACTGCCAGCACTCCAGTGGAGTCTTAATTCGCAGAAAAACGAGGTAACACAGTATACACCTAATGAGCTAGTCTTCTTCTTTAATCCTAGGGACGTAACCGGTAACCGAATCATTCAAGCTTTGCACGACGAGGTCACCGAGATGTCAGACATCGAGATAAAAAGGGGCGAGGCAGCACAGAATATCATGAATCAGCGGAACAAATGGAAGGAGAGGTATGATCAAGGTCACCGGAAGCCTCGGAAATACCAAGTTGGGGACCTGGTTGTAGTCGATTACGTCCCAAGTGCAACAGGAGAGTCACATAAATTAGATCCGGTGTACAAGGGTCCATACATGGTAACGAAGGTGCTGGACTACGACCGATACATCATCGAAGATTTACCAGATGCCACAGTGACACAGCGCAGGTATTGCAATGTCATGTCGGTGGACCACCTCAAGCCATGGTGTTCGTCCAGTCCCGAACTAGACAGTGATAACTCGTCTTGGGATGACGAGATATAATAAAGCAACTATATTTACGGACAGCCAGGCGGCGCTCCTGGCCTTGTCTTCACCCATGACAAACTCCAGCACAGTACGCAACTGCAAGAGAGCACTAAGCGCAATAAAAGACAAGCTCCAACTAAACTTAATCTGGGTTCCCGGCCACAGGAATATTTTCGGTAACGAAAAAGCAGACGAGTTGGCAAAGGCAGGAGCTTTCCTCAACGAATCCGAGGCGGAGATAATACCAAGTCCGCTGGGATCAATCAAAGGAGAGATCAATAGACAATTTCAACAAATTGCAAATAACAGGTGGAAAAACATCACAAAATGTGTCATAACTAAACAATTATGGCCAACATATGACAGGAAAAGAACCAACGACTTACTAAATAGGTCAAGGAAAAGTATTTACAGAGTAACAACTACCACAACAGGGCACTGGCCATTTGGGGAACACGCAACCAAAATGGGTATGCCCTACAACGACATCTGCCGTGGCTGCGGAGTAGCAGGGAACAAGGAAACAATCTTCCACTTTCTCTGCGAATGCCCAGCTCTAGCACAGATCCGACACAAAACACTTGGAATCCATCTAGCACCAAACCTTGAATGGATTTCCACTAAAAGCATATCGGACATAAGTAGTTTCATCGAAACCTCAAAATGGTTTGAAAGAGAAGGTGCAACGTAATAGCAGATACAGGAGGTTCTACGAACAGTGCATCAAAATGGCACATCAAGTGTTAATTGAGCCCGATAGGCCTGCACTCCTACCTACCTACCTGCCTACAATTAGGAAGAAGTGCAACCATTCCGCAACACACACACCAGACCAGAAGAAGTGGATCTGAATATGTTTAAATCCATAACACAATTTATGGTGATCACAACGAATATAGGAATTGGAGGAAAGCAGCAACCACATTAATGGAAGACATACGACAATTCGAAGGATATATATATGTACGTTCTGGAGGAAGATATGACGAAAATACAACAAAAAGAACTACCACATCATGTATATTATGACAATTTGAACCAAGCATTGAATGTAGTGCTATCCAAGATTGAGATGACACCCAAGGAAGAACGATTAGTCCAAGTATTGGCAGAAGAAATCCAAGCTAAAGCAATCAGAACATTCGTCACTGGACTGAGAAGTGTAGCTATCAAGAATGCCATCTATGCACGAGCGTGCACAACATTAGCAGATGCCTACAGTATCGCCCGTACAATGCAACATGATTCTCGCCATCAGAACCTCTAGTACATTCCACGATACAACCATCATCAGAATCATAATTTCAGCAATCGACATCAGAATAATTATTCTTGTCAACAACAACCCCCAGTTGAACCAATGGATATCGATTCATCCACCATATTCCGTAGACCAACGAGACAAGGTTACAACAAGAATCAGCAACAACCACCACGAAATCCCCAGCCTCGACAGAATTATCAAAATCCATTTAAGAAAGTAGCAGGAGCATTGGGATACAAACGAGAACGAGATAATACAAGTCATGCTAATATACAACCGAAGAATCAACGGATCAACCAAATTACACACGATCAACAATCAAATACAGAATATGAACAGGAAGAATATTTTTTATTCTAAGGCATGGGTTTTCAACCCACAGAAGAAGGTAAATCAGTGTATATTTTAATTGATAGTGATGCAGAAGAAAATTATGTAAATCAAAAATTCCCTCACGCAAAAAGGATAGAAGTAAAAAGTAAAAAACAAGCCGCTACTTTACACGGTAAATCATTAATTAAATATAAAAAGAAAATGAATATAAAAGGATTCAGTATTGAATTTTTAGGACTCGATACCTTACAAGATTTCGATTTCTTGATAAGAATTAAAGGTTTAAAGGAAATGAAAGCTGTGATAGATACAGAAAGAAATGTATAAATTGTGAAAAAGAATAAATTAACAAGAATGAATTATATGATAGGAGAAGAAATGTATAAAAAAGAAATAAATGAATTAATGAAAAGAAATAAGCAAAGTAAAACATTTCCCTACGTAACTACAGTAGAGGCAGAAATCAGAACAGAAACAAATAATCCTATTTGGGTCAGACAGTATCCATACCCCCAAGCGGATAGAACAATTGTAGAAACTGAAATAAAAAAATTATTAGATAATGAAATAATACAGAATGACGAGCAAGGCAACCCAAAAAGACGCATGGTTATTGACCTCCAGAAGTTAAATGCGCAAACAATCGCTGATAGATATCCCATTCCGGACATCACCATGATGCTCCAAAACTTAGGAGAAGCACTGTACTTCACGACGTTAGATTTGGAATCTGGATTTCATCAAATTCAAATAAAAAAGAAGACAAAATAATGCCAAATATGAATTTCTACGACTACCATTTGGACTGAAAAACGCACCGTCGATCTTTCAAAGATGCGTTGACGACATCCTCAAACCATTCATAGGAGTATTCGCTTACGTGTATATAGATGATGTCCTAATATATTCAGCTAACCCTGAACAACATATAAAAGATATCACCAATATAATACACACTTTACACGCAGCCAACATGAAAACCTCGGATGAAAGGTCAACGTTTTTTCAAAGACAGACAGAATTTTTAGGACATATAATTAAAAACGGTAGAATCACAGTAGATCCAGGAAAAATAGAAGCTATAGATAGGTAGATCTTTCTTGGGAATGACCTCATATTATAGAAAATTTATAAAAGGATTTGCATCCATAACGAAACCATTAACACTCCACCTACGAGGAGAGAATGGTAATATTTCAAAGAATAAAAGTAGCTCAGTACATGTAAAATTAGATGAAGAAGCACTTAAAGCAGTTGAAACACTAAAAAATAAACTAAAAGAACAAATAGAATTATTTCAACCAGATTTTGGAAAAGGATTTAATTTGACTACAGACGCAAGCAATCATGCGATTGGTGCTGTATTGTCACAAGGCAAGAAACCTATAGCATTCATTTCACGTACATTAACGCGAACTGAACAAAATTACTCAACAAACGAAAAAGAAATGTTAGCAATCGTTCGGGCACTCAAGAAACTTAGGAATTAACTGCATGGTCCCACTAGTAATACTACTATTTACACCGATCATCAATCCCTAATTTTTTCAATATCAGAATTTTCAATATCAAAATTAAAACGATGGAAAAATTTTATAGAATAGTGCTGAGCAAAATTTAAATAAGTATATTGAAGGAGATTTAAATATAGTAGCCGACGTCAGTAAACGTAACTACGAACGACTCAATACACTCGCAGGAATCATCCTCGTCAATCAGAATTAAAGATGTCAGCGCTCCACTGAACCAATTTAAAACACAAATTGTGATAAAAAAATGTGAACAAAATGCATTAGAAAAAGCAACAATTTTTGCAAACCACGAGAGATTTTATGTTAATTACGTCACACCACAAGACTTGATAGATACACTAACGAAAATTATCAAACCTAATATCTCGACCGCATTTCACACTACACTAGAAACCTGGTATGAAATTCATGATATTATAAACTCTTCATTTAATATAGAGAAAAAGGTTTTTTGTCAAAATCTATTAAAGGACATTACGAGTGAAGAGGATAGAGAAAATATAATCAAACATACGCATGAAAGAGCATATAGAAACGCAAAAAATAATACATTAGCGATACTAGAAACTTGCTATTGGCCAAATATAAAAAATGATGTTATCCGACTAACTAGAAAATGTAGTATTTGTAAAGAGAACAAACACGAACGCCACCCGACAAAACAATTTTTTGCAAAAACACCCATACCCGAAGGTATAGGCACACAAATACAAATGGACATATTTGAAATCGATGGAACAATGTATCTCTCATGCATAGATAGATACTCAAAATACGCATATATGAGAAAATTAAACGACAAAAGAGAATTCTGCAAAATATTAGAGGAAGTACTCATACAAATATTCCCATTTTGTAATAAACTAATGACAGATAACGAGACTATATTTCATAGCATAGCAGCAAAAGCTCTATTCCAACGGCTATATATTGAACCAGGAATAAAGGGATGTTAAACTTATTCCAGTGTGAGAGCGCCTCAAAATTAGCGTTTTTTATAACATTTTACATTATGACCAGATTGAACAAAATAACAATTTTTGGGCATTTATCAACCCAATACCCAACATTTAGTACGAATAAAAATTACTAAATAGTGTTTATTTATTATATGGAGAAACTATTTAAATCTTTTTAAAGAATATTATAACAACTTACTTTTGTACTTTCAATACCCAATAATAGGATTTAAGCTTGTTAGCTCTCAATCATTAACTGTTTTTAATAATTTTCCATTGAAAATAAAACTATGATGCTTCAAATTACAAAACGTTTCATCAAATATCTTTAAATTTCACAAATTTATTTAATTTTCATTGTTTTACATTTTTTATAAGTGGTCTTGAACGATGCAACAAATCACTCCGTTTACACATTTTTTTGGTAAGATTTCAATCTGGCCATCGCTCGTTTCCAATTGATAAACGTCAAAACCTACTGAACTCGATTAGCTGTCAAAGTTCAGTAGGTTTTGACGTTTAGCAATTGCTCTCTTACTTCCAGTGAGAGAGGAGTTAAACATCTCTTTATCTCTGATCGAACGCTCAAGTTGAACAGCTGCATTCAACCATTCTGGAAATTACTAGAATTCGCATTAAACAAAGTAAATCAACCGCGACTGAAGAACTATTCAACGCAATCAAGGAATACAATAGTCACAAAAAGGAAACCTATCGAATTATTTTTTGAAAGGAGCAAGACTGAAGGAATAAAAGAACTGATCGAAAATAAGCAGGAGTATATGCTATCATACCACAATAAAAAACGAACACACAAGGAATATAAAACGGGACAAACAGTTTATGTGAAACAAAACCGACGAAATAAGACAAATCCACGTTTGATGAAAACCGTTCAAGAGAATCGTGAGGACACAAATTTAACAACGGAGGGAAAGATCGTACACAAGGACAACCTCAGAAATAATGATGAAAACATTTAATATTGGGACGATTAAACAAAAAGTTATATTGAAAGAATTATACAAGGAGTTATTTGACTTATCTACGACAATTAATTTTGAAAAGAACGGAAATTTTTACTCAGTAGCAATAAATACGGACGAGATTGAAAGGATATTAGAAACGAAACAAACTAGTATACCGGTTATTGACATACTCGAATATGCAGGCACGCATGTAGGTAGATTAGACGACACTTTCATTGTAATTTACAAATATCCAGTCATTGAAAAGAAATGCACAACATACAAAGTTACTCCATTATCCTATCGTCAAGGCATTTTGGATATGCATAAAATCGTAAGTAAGTGTGAAGATAAAATAATATTAACATCTAAATGTACAAATAATTTAAGTAAATATATTTGTAAACAAGAACCTAATGACAATTGTACAATACCAATGATCGAAGATTACGAAGACCATTGTAATGTTATCCAAGAAAATATCGCACCTATTATAGATTTAGGACACGGTAATGTCGTATTACAAGGAAAACATATTTTAAACGAAAAATCAATTGAAGGATTGAATTTAATCCAATTTAATGAAACAATTATTATTGACTCAGAAGTATTCCACAACCAGGAACAAGAAATTAAAGATTATATTATAGCTAATGGAAACGAAAGAATTCACATTCTTGAAATATTGGAATCAGAAAACGAATATCAATTTGATAACATTAAAAAATTAAATAAATTTTTAATACCATTTGAAGAACACCCAATCAAGAATATGTTTATAACTATAGGAGTACTTGTAGTCCTAGGATTAAGTATATTTGTAATATTCAAACTATATATAATTTATCAAAAAACTGTATATCTGAGAAACTACAACGCTACCATAGAACGTGTAGGAATGACTCATCTACTCAAGACTCAAGTATTGATCAGGAGATCTATTTTTCACAAGAGAGGGGAGAGTTAATACATTAACCTTTAACCACAACCTTATGTTTCAGTAAACACTAAAGAAAAATCATCAAACTAACTTTATCTTACAATACAATAGAAGCGCACTATCAGTACAAAAAACAATAACAACCCAAATAGTTATTTACTGGTAAACAACCAGCATCTCAATAGTATGAGCAGCGATAAGCATAGCCTACATATAGAAGCAACTCGAACAATAGCCTCGAGGTCACTTTATCATTATCGACTGCCGAATAACAAGTTACCACTTGTAACACTTGTACAGTTTAAGTGTAATATATTCAATATTGAAGTACATGTGTATACGGTGAAATATTATACAAATAAAGGATCAGTCAGAACCAATCTCATTGGCTAACTTAAAATTACATATATATTTATTTTATTCCAAACGAGTAAATAAATTAACTCGCGCACGCTCCGAAGTACAGTCGCGGCGGAAGAAAATTAGCCCAGTTAATTTCCGGACAAATCCTGTACTACATTTAATGATTTTTATTATTCTACCAGACTTTGTGCAAAATATGTATGTTAGTCAGTGTGAGTTATATTCATACAATTGTGTGGAAACGTGTTTTCGAGTATACTTGAAAAATAATTCAGTCACAATTTATCCGATGTATTGATTGTCCTAGCTAACTATTATATTTATGTTGCTCAATAACTATGTATTACAGTTTAATGAAATTAAATGGATTTCCTTAAGCAATAATGAGGTTTGCGGTGAATATTAATGAAATTTGTCCAGACCTTGGAATAGACCTTCTATTCCTATTATAATTATTTCCGATGCTCTGATTAACTTTCCCCTAGTGTATATGATTAAATTAAGTCGTTTAGTTGATTTTATATCGAGTTAAGTTAATTTGAATATATTCGGCCCTATTCCCGTTGTCGTTTACAAGTTGAGTCGTTGTTATCGTCGTTTCGTTCCTAAATTCGTATTCTTGAAGAACATAGATAAATATCTATATACATATATAAAACAAACACGGGTTTGTTCGGACACTTATAACTCGACATCTGCTGAACCAATTTTCATGGTTATTGATTCGTTGGATTTGTCTAAGCCCCGAATAGCAGAATACATATCAAAAACAATGAAAACTCGATATGTGTAATGAATACTTAATCTTCTTATATATAAATTTTTTCATACAATTTTTTTTTCAATTTTTGTTTTTTAATATTTTGATTTGTAAATTATTTGAATCCTTCAATTTGGATCGCTTGCTTTTTAATTCCGGCTATTCAAAAGAAAAATTTTTGAAAATTATTTAGTGAAAACTTTATGTGTGTTGTAGACTGAAATTTGTTACGAAGCCACGAAGAGATCGCCGTAATATCGGTCGGCGTTCTTTTTGCCATCAACGTATGGCAGCCCAAGCAAGGCAAGGCAAGACATACATACGTGCGGAATTATGGATCGCGGTAATTCAGCAAGCGATCGTCACGATATTACAGCACGACTTTTCAAGCAACAGTTACCATGTTTCATGGACTTTATCTTGGAGTAATGTAGGTATATGTGTTGCTGTTAGATGCTAGATGTACTATGTTGAGTGACAACAGAGAGGTTTGTCGCACGTACACATTCTTCTTTAGATGGTGGATGGTGGTTACACCAAATCAAATTGAAGAAATCATTTCTGCGGAAATTCCTAACGCAGAGAAAGATTCAGTATTATAAGAAGAGATGAAAACCAATATGGTACATGGACCTTGCGGACACCATACTCCCACTTCAGTTTGTATGTCTGACAATAAATGCACGAAACACTATCCACGTGCTTTTCTTTCGGAAACACAAACTAGAAATGATGGATATCCAATGTATCAGCGTTGCTCACCAGATGACAATGACAGAACATTTAGCATTATATTTAGAGGCGTGAATATCGAAGTTAACAACATATCGAAGTCGACAACATATGGATCGTACCATATTCGCTACTGTTGTCTAATTCTCATTCAAAAGTCATGTCAATGTTGCGTATTGCAGTTTGGTGTAATCGATAAAATACGTTTGTAAATACGTCACCAAAGGAAGCAACATGGCGGTTACTGGTCTTGAACGATACGGTCGATACGTGAACTGCAATGAAGCGCTTTGTATGATATTTACTTTTACGATTCATGAACGTTTTCCGACTGTTGTGCGTCTCGCAGTTAATTTGGAAATGACCAAATAGTATATTTCAACACAGAGGATACAGTACAGACAGGGGAAACACCCCCAGCAACAAAATTAACATTTACGAATTTTTTCTCAACTTTCGTCAGTGAACCGTTTGCGAGATTTTGCTCTATTCGGAAATACCTTGATATTATACATACAATTACAATTACAATTGCTGGAACATGATAATCACTGGAATGAAGTTCGCACACTTTTCGCGATGATCAGCCTTCAAATTCGCGCCAGTTATGGGATACGACCAAAAATTATATTGCCGAAGACATTTTACATCGTATACGCTAAGAATTGGAAATGGGTCAATACCGATTGATACTTCCGGTGGTTTGATATCAATTCCATATGCCGTTTATCAATTCACGAAAGATGGACTCATCAGGAATGTTTATACGAACATTGGACAAATTATCGTTAGTACGATTCCTTAAATGCATGCGCAATGTTAGCTGGCAAAAATACCGATGTGGTTGACTTAAACTAGAGGATTCAAAGTCAAATTCCGGGAGACTTGCGGTCTTACAAATCGATCGATCGTCTTGACATTGAAGACAACACCATGAATTACCCAGTGGAATTTCTAAATAGGTTCTTTGGAGAGGCTTGGTATGCCACCGCATCATTTGCGTCTCAAAGTTGGATCTGTCGTTATAATGTTTCGCAATATGATTGCACCTATCAAATACATGGGACAGAATGCTTGATTCTACTAATTTCATTTGAGTTCTAACGATTTGCCATTTCAGTTCAAACGTATTCCGTTCCCAGAGAAAATTGCATTTGAAATCACAATCGACAGGACACAAGGATAGTCGCATATTTAGTGTGTGGCATAAATTTGGAAATGCTATAATTTTCACACGGCCAGATATACGTGGCGTGCTCACGAGTTGGAAAACCATCTTTTTTGTACACCGGAACAGAAACCAAAAATTGTTGTTTATCAAGTTGCGTTACATTGAAAAAAAAATGTAGAAAAATCTCAAATAAATTATAATCAACACAATATGAATTTTTGTCTATTCAATTCAAAAGATATACTTTTGCGCAGGACAACGGCTGCGGCGTCAGCTAGTACATACATAAATGTTGAACACCTTCATAGATATAAAACGCAATTTTACGAATTTTAATTACTTTATGCCAACCTATTCCGTCGTGTCATAAACATGTTACCGTGTTTGCTGCTTATTTGTTAGCAGTAACTAGCATATCTGTTACCTCGATATGTTATTATATTTGTTATCCATTTGTTACTTCAAACAAATTCAATTCTTTAAATAAAACTCAATATTTTTAATATTGTTTTCTTTATTTATTTGTAAAAACATATTGGGAAGTCAAAAAAGTCTTTTCGTATTTCTAATCAAATTTCAACTTATTTTTTGTTATATTTGTAATAATAAATAAATAAACCAATACGTATGTACCATTTTGGTCGACCGCTTTTGCCATTTTTCCGCTAGAGACATTATTCCGTCAGTGTAAAAATATTATCAGTGTAAATCGAAGTTTCGAAATTACCAGAACGGAAGCGAGTGAACCATTATTGTGCTATACGAACTGATACAGCATCGTCTCCGTAAACTTCACAAATTTCATTCCTGACTTGCGTGGCATTCTTCTCTTTTTCATACAAAAATTTCACAATAATTTTTTGAACAGCTGTAACTTTTTTTCAACTTCCCCGAAATTCATTATTTCAAATGAAGCTTCAAATCTCACCCTTTCAACACTATACGGTATGGCGCAATGTGATTGGTAGCACCGAAGATATAAGCCTGCAACTACATCTATTGACAAAATACGAAAAGACTTTTTCGACTACCCAATATTAACTTAAAGTAATTGTTAAAATTAATTATTAAAATATATATATATTAGGGTGTGCCATTTTGAGGCAACCTTTTTTTTCAACTGAAAAACAGGCTCCAAACTTTCGAAATGTGTAAAAAAAAGTCACTCAAAAGATGAGCTCTTAATATTAATATTAAGAGGTGCCTATTTCAAATTTTCTGTTTTCCATATAAATTACATGGAAAAAAAATCGTTTTTTTGGGGTGGTTATTCTGCGGACGTTATTACATGTGCACGCGATGGCTGCCAGTAGGGATGGTTAGCTCGATTCCGATTCTACTCGAAAATCGAGTTTTCTCGTAAAATAATCGATTTTTCAGAATCGATCTTCAGTAGTTGAAGTCGATTAAGAATCGATTCTTGACATTCCAAAAATCGATTATTTTACGAGAAAACTCGATTCTCGAGTAAAATCCGAATCGAGTTTACCATCCCAACTGGCAGCCACCGCGTGCACACATAATAACCTCCGCAGAATAACCACCACAAAAAAAAACAATTTTTTTTCCATGTAATTTATATGGAAAACAGAAAATTTGAAAGAGGCACCTCTTAATATTAATATTAAGAGCTCATCTTTTGAGTGACTTTTTTTTTACACATTTCGAAAGTTTAGAGGCTGTTTTTCAGTTGAAAAAAAGGTTGCCTCAAATGGCACACCCTAATATATATACATGTAAGTAGACATAGCGTGTTAGGAATAGTCAGTCGTATAACTACGGTTTGTTAATATTGACTTCTAAAGTTATTAATAGCTAACTTTCTTGTCATTTTTAACGTTAATATAGGTATTCTATACATATATATACAAAACACAAAACGCAGGTATAGGTATAAGTTTAAAACAATAACAATTTTAAATTTCTTCATAACGTATGGCACTTTCTACTTCTGCAACCTCTTTGTAAGTTTCTGTAATAAGTTTCTTGTTTCACACACACATACAAAAATTATCGCGATCCTGTGCCATCTCAGCAAAAATAACTCCGCCGCTAAAGACTTTTCGTCGCAATGGATCAAGATGGATTTTAAATTCTTACTTACCGCTAATTTATCCACACGCGCAAGTTTCGTCATCAGAAAAGTACTCTTTTGAAATAATAAAATTAAAAATATGTGTATTTTGAAATTATAAATACATAAATATATACAAAATATGCAAAATAGTATAAACAAAATACATTACCACGATCGTGTATACACAAAACACATGTATATACATATATATCTACATAGGGTTGTGCGCTGGGCTTGGGACCCGCCACCTAAAAAAACACCCCCAATGAAAAGAAACAAAAAGCCTCGGATGAGTGACCTCACTTTTGATGACGACCATGGCAAATGAAATAAGGACTACGAATATAAAGGAGCGTGGAAGGAGAGTGATTCCGTCGCCGAGTACTATCATTCACTCCGGTGGATGAACGTCTAGCCACAATCCGCATCAAAGCGAGGTTCTTCAATATATCTGATTTGCGCCCACGCCCCGACGGAAGAGAAGGACGATGTGACCAAAGATGCCTTCTATGAGCGCTTGGAGCACACCTATGAGCTCTGGCTCCGTCACGATGTCAAAATCGTGCTTGGCGACTTTAACGCCAGGGTGGGCAAAGAAGGTATCTTTGGAACGACGGTCGGTAAATTCAGCCTTCACGAGGAAACATCCACAAATGGCTTGAGGCTGATCGACTTCGCCGGGGCCCGAAATATTGTTATCTGTAGTACTCGATTCCAGCATAAGAAGATTCATCAAGCCACCAGGCTGTCTCCGGATCGAAATACCACCATCCAGTCACCAGTGTTTTAGATGTGCATGCGCTCCGAAGTGCTAACATCGACTCGGACCACTATCTTATTGCAGCCAAGATTCGCACCCACCTCTGTGCAGCAAAAAACGCACACCAACAACAAACACAAGGAAGGTTCGAAGTCCAGAAGCTGCATTCACAACAGATAGTCTAACGATTTTCTACTCGACTTGCACTCCTGCTCTCTGAGAGCACTCAAACTCCTCACGTACAGCCATCGGTCTTCGGAAAATGCAAAAGAACAGCTGGTACGACGAGGAGTGCCGTGTTGCAGCGGAGAGAAAACCTCGCAACGTTACAATTGACCACAACACGTGCATGATGGGACAGATTCCGAGACTTGAAGAGGGAAGCGAGACGCATTTGCAGACAGAAGAAGAAAGAGGCCGAAATGCGTGAATATGTAGAGCTTGATAAGCTGGCCGATAGGGGTAATGCTCGAAAATTCTACGGAAAGATGCGGCGGCTAACTGAAGGTTTCAAGACGGGAGCATACTCTTGTAAAACCCCCAAAGATGATCTAGTGACCGATGCCCAGAGCATACTTAAATTATGGAGGGAACACTTCTCCAGCCTGCTGAATGGCAGTGAACGCACAACGCCAGGAGAAGACGAACCCGATTCCCCAATCGATGGATCCATAAGGAGCATGCATCAGCTTCATTGCAAAATATGGTCGGACGAAAGCATGCCCAACGATTGGAATTTAAGTGTGCTCTGCCCAATCCACAAAAGGAGATACCCAACACTCTGCGCCAACTACAGTGGGATAAGCCTCCTTAACATCGCGTATAAGGTTCTATCGAGCGTTATGTGTAAAAGATTAAAGCCCACCGTCAACAAACTGATAGGACCTTATCAGTGTGGCTTAGACTTGGCAAATCAACAACCAATAATTTTAAAAAAGACCCGTGAAAGGAGAATCGACACACACCACCTCTTCATCGATTTCTAAACTGCTTTCGACAGCACGAAAAGGAGCTGCCTCTATACCGCGATGTCTGAATTTGGTATCCCCGAAAACTAATACGGCTGCGTAAACTGACGTGGCTGGTATATGCCGATGATTTTGATATCATCGACCTCAACACCACCGCCGTTAGTTCTGCTTTCTCCAGACTAGACAAGGAGGCAAACATATGGGTCTGGTAGTGAACGAGAGCAACACGAAATATTTCCTGTCATCACACAAACAGTCGTCGCACTCGCGACTTAGCACTCACGTCACTGTTAACACTCATAACTGTGAAGTTGTAGATAGTTTCGTATATTTGGGAACCAGTGTAAACACCACCAACAATGTTGGCCTGGAAATCCAACGCAAGATAACTCTTGCCAACAGGTGCTACTTCGAACTGAGTAGGCAATTGGGAAGTAAAGTCCTCTCTCAGCGAAAAAAAACCAAACTCTAAAAGTCACTCATAATTCCCGTCCTGACATATGGTGCAGAGGCTTGGACGATGACAACAACTGATGAGTCGACGTTGCGAGTTTTCGAGAATTAAAGACAGCGGCTACGCTGGCTGAGTCATGTTGTCCGAATGGACGAAAACACTCCAGCTCTGAAAGTATTCGACGCCGTACTCGCCGGGGGAAGCAGAGAAAGAGGAAGACCTCCACTCCGTTGGAAGAACCAAGCGGAGGACGACCTGGCTACGCTTGGAATATCCAATTGGCGCCACGTAGCGAAAAGAAGAAACGACTGGCGCACTGTTGTTAACTCGGCTATAATCGCGTAAGCGGTGTCTACACCAATTAAGAAGAAGAAGTTATGCCGAGTCGTTGACGGCGGGTTGAGTCGAGTCTGCACACTCTTAGTAAAGTAAGCTAAGTTTAGTTTAAGAACGAACTGATACAAGTATAATCAATAAAGAACCAGACGCTAAACCGCTCAGTACGGTAAATCGTGGCATTTTTTATTGAAGTAAATACATCTTCTGTAAAAATAATAGAAATTCTAACTTGCACGAAATGCTTGTACAATTCCGGTCGTACACCCAGCAATGTCTTGTCGTTCAATGTTTATTAAATGCGGTTGGAATAGCTCTCAAAACCTATATCACACAACCATCTGGTAATTGTATCGGGTGATTTTTTAAGAGCTTGATAACTTTTTTTAAAAAAAAAACGCATAAAATTTGCAAAATCTCATCGGTTCTTTATTTGAAACGTTAGATTGGTTCATGACATTTACTTTTTGAAGATAATTTCATTTAAATGTTGACCGCGGCTGCGTCTTAGGTGGTCCATTCGGAAAGTCAATTTTGGGCAACTTTTCGAGCATTTCGGCCGGAATAGCCCGAATTTCTTCGAAATGTTGTCTTCCAAAGCTGGAATAGTTGCTGGCTTATTTCTGTAGACTTTAGACTTGACGTAGCCCCACAAAAAATAGTCTAAAGGCGTTAAATCACATGATCTTGGTGGCCAACTTACGGGTCCATTTCTTGAGATGAATTGTTCTCCGAAGTTTTCCCTCAAAATGGCCATAGAATCGCGAGCTGTGTGGCATGTAGCGCCATCTTGTTGAAACCACATGTCAACCAAGTTCAGTTCTTCCATTTTTGGCAACAAAAGTTTGTTAGCATCGAACGATGGCGATCGCCATTCACCGTAACGTTGCGTCCAACAGCATCTTTGAAAAATACGGTCCAATGATTCCACCAGCGTACAAACCACACCAAACAGTGCATTTTCGGGATGCATGGGCAGTTCTTGAACGGCTTCTGGTTGCTCTTCACCCCAAATGCGGCAATTTTGCTTATTTACGTAGCCATTCAACCAGAAATGAGCCTCATCGCTGAACAAAATTTGTCGATAAAAAAGCGGATTTTCTGCCAACTTTTCTAGGGCCCATTCACTGAAAATTCTGACGTGCCCAAAATTGGACTTTCCGAATGGACCACCTAAGACGCAGCCGCGGTCAACATTTAAATGAAATTATCTTCAAAAAGTAAATGTCATGAACCAATCTAACGTTTCAAATAAAGAACCGATGAGATTTTGCAAATTTTATGCGTTTTTTTTTAAAAACAAGTTATCAAGCTCTTAAAAAATCACCCGATAGAAAAGAGTATTAGTAAGTTTAAAACATTATTAAAATTCGCTAGTTGAAAACAATTGGTGACAAAAGCAGTTGTTTCCAACGCTACTCACTGTTCCATCTCGATGTCATAGGTGATATAGTAACGTTTCTCTTTCATCATGCAGCGGTTGGATTAAACGTTTAATCATCAATTTCAAATTCATAACACTAGGCTTCTTTTGTCTAACTTTTTCTCATGTTAACAGAATTATGTTCTTTGCCACACCATTTTCCATTGAATACGAATCCTCTAAAAGCGAGCGTAGCTGTGAGGCTTCATCAACCACCATAAGGTCCTGTAAGTTTTGTTTTGCGTCACCAAGAAGTATTGAGTAAACAAAATTACAATTTTTAGAAGGGAAAACAAATTAATCGCGAACCGATAGCCGATCAAAATCAGTTTCTTATATAGAAACCTTATGTGTCTTACAAGATATCTTCATAAAACTTAGCACGTTTTATATTCGCCGGCAACGGTGCAATCTCCAAAGAAATTATCAATGTACACATTTCTTTCAGGGCTTGTTAATTTGCAATAAAAAAAGTTTTAGTTAAAAAAAAATCGCCTTGATTTCTATTTATAGGTAAAGAATTATTCGTAAATATTTATCAAATAAGAACTTACTTGTTGAAACGCCAAAATTAACTAAAAAATTGCGTATTTCCCAGCTTCTGTTACTAATTTTTCTTATTGCAAAAAATTGTGTATCGTGATTTCTCTTTTAACATATTAATATTTCGATAAGCTTCAATGTCGATAGTTTTTCTCTCTCTTACTAACGCTTTCTCCCATTCAATTGAAAATTTCGGAAACTGTAACAGTATTGGTGAACAGATGGAAATGTTTCAATGTGTTTGTGCAATCTTTTACCTCTGTCAGGGATAATGAGATGCTCAACTTATTCCAGTTTGAGAGCGCCTCAAAATAAGCGTTTTTTATAACATTTTCCATTGTGGCCAGATCGAACAAGAATTTTTAGGCATCTAAAATAAAACACCCAACATTTATTACGATTGCAAATTATTATATATTAGACTTTTAATATATGGCGAAACTATTTAAATATTTTTATGCTATATTAAAATAATTGACTTTTGAACATGCTTCATAAGGGCATTCAGCTTGTTAGCTCTCAAATGGTAAAAGTTTTTTATAATTTTCTATTGAAAATTAATATTATGATGCATCACATGACAAAACATTTCATCAAATACATTTATATTTCGTGTTTTCTTTAATTATCGTTTTTTTACATATTATGTAGTGGTCTTGAGCGAGGCAACAAATCCCTCCGTTTACATATTTTTTGGTTAAGATTTCAATGTGGCCATCTCACGTTTCCAATTGTTAAACGTCAAAACCTCCTGAACTTTGACAGCTGATCGAGTTCAGGAGGTTTTGACGTTTAGCAATTGCTCTCTCACTTCCAATGGGAGAGGAGTTGGACATCTCTTTATCTCTGCCTCCGTCTTGCAGGGTTGATATTGTTCACTTTTGCGCGTTAAACTATTTGTTAATTTTGTCTATAGAGAGGGAAAGAGTCACACATCGCTATTTAATGTTCAATGGTTTTCTCACTCTAACCAGTTGTGAATATGATATCTTGTTCTAAGTTACCTCATATATACTACCTTGTTTGTTATGATTTTTTAAAGAACGGCATACCAAGAATGATAGAGAAAGAGATTACGCAATGCGCAAGTTTGCTTTCAGTCAGCTGTTCTTGCTGACGTAACGGTTGGCTTATTATTCGCCCGCGCCTTCGAATCTGAATTTGAATTGTATTTTCAAATGTAGTGTTAATTGTGAAACTTTATATTTTTTAAATGCGTTGCGCAGTGTTCGTATGCAATAATAACAATGTTAACAAGTAAGGAAGGGCTAAGTTCGGGTGTCACCAAACATTTTATACTCTCGCATGATAAAGTGATAATCGAGTTTTCATTATCCGTCATTTACATATTTTTCAAATACAGTATTTGTGTAAAGTTTTATTCCCCTATCATCATTGGTTCCTAATGTATATATTATACAGAGAAGGCATCAGATGGAATTCAAAATAGCGTTATAATGGAAGAAGGCGTGGTTGTGAACCGATTTCACCCATAATCCGTACATGTCATCAGGGTGTTAAGAAAATATTATATACCGAATTTCATTGAAATCGGTAGAGTAGTTCCTGAGATATGGTTTTTGGTCCATAAGTGGGCGACGCCACGCCCATTTTCAATTTTTAAAACAAGTCTGGGTGTAGCTTCCTTCTGCAGTTCGTTCCGTAAAATTTAGGGTTTCTGACGTTTTTTGTTAGTCGGTTAACGCACTTTTAGTGATTTTCAACATTACCTTTGTATGATAGGTGGGCGTGGTTATTATCCGATCTCTTCCATTTTTGAACTGTATATGAAAATGCCTGAAAGAAACGACTCTATAGAGTTTGGTTGACATAGCTATAACAGTTTCCGAGATATGTACAAAAAACAGAGTAGGGGGCGGGGCCACGCCCACTTTTACAAAAAAATTACGTCTAAATGTGCCCCTCCCCAATGCGATCCTTTGTGCCAAATTTCATTTTAATATCTTTATTTATGGCTTAGTTATGACACTTTATAGATTTTCGGCTTTCGCCATTTTGTGGGCGTGGCAGTGTGCCGATTTTGCCCATCTCCGAACTTAACCTTCTTATGGAGCCAAGAAATATGTGTACCAAGTTTCATCATGATATCTCAATCTTTACTCAAGTTACAGATTGCACAGACGGACGGACAGACAGACATCCGGATTTCGACTCTACTCGTCACCCTGATCACTTTGGTATACATATATAACCCTATATCTGACTCTTTTAGTTTTAGGACTTACAAACAACCGTTATGTTAACAAAACTATAATACTCTCCTTAGCAACTTTGTTGCGAGAGTATAAAAATGCGTGCATTTGTGAAGTGCAATTCGCTCCATAAGCCTTCGAAAGCAATTTGCAGTTTGAAATGGGTAATTACATCATTTTGATTACAATAATTTTACTTTTATATCCAAACACTCTTGCTGGTTTAAGTTCGCGGAATCCAACGAATTAGTTTGGCGTAATCAGGTTAAAAGGCGGTCTTCACGATCACCCAGTCAGGCAAGAGTTCAAGTATAGGATGCCTTCCTATATACTTGGTCAAAACGAAGGAGCGATTACAGATGAAGGGAATGTTGAAGTCGACAACACCCCAGATTTGGAAGGGAATTATTATCAAAATATTAAAAGTACATAGTATTATAAAACTAAAACTACAGAAAACATTTTAATATAAAAATGAACTTATGTTAACAAATGCAAATATATACTATTGTATACTGTACAAACTAAGTTTTTGCATACTTACCACTGCTTCTTATCCAAATTATAATAATAAACTTAACAAACAATTCATTCCATTTATTTATACGCATGTATGTATGTTTATTATATTTTTGCAGGTAGTATTTTTCAACGAGTGTCAGTTGATCAAAACTCCACTGACCCAACTGAAAAAAATTATGACTTGGAGATTCTCAACAACGACGGACTTGAGAATTTGGCAGTGTACATCTGCCACAAACTTGTTAAAGACAACGCCGAAATTTGTACCAATTCAGAAAATTGTTCATCTTATACTTGGGTGGATCACCTTTCTGATGGAGGACTCTCAAAACCAACAGATATGTTGATAGAGCATATGAGAGCCTTGCAAGCAGAATTTGACGACGTAAATGCACAAATTATGTTCAGAAGCACTAAGATTTAAGTAATTTTGTAAACTATAGCACGAAAGTAAAAGCACTGTTTTTTAGAGCTAGAATGTATTTTAGGATTCGTTCCTTAAATAAAACCTTAATTGAAAATATGTACAGCAAAAAAAGGAAAATTAAAAAAGATAATAAATTGATAAAATGAAATACAAAATATTCAATCTCTTTATTTGCATACATATACATTTATGGTTGAACACAAAAACAGCAAAGAGACAAAATTAAATAATACAATGAAAATACAATGAAATGAATATGTAGGTAAATGTTCACTACAAAATTTCACTTATATTGTTATCTTTTAATAATATTCACTTATAGTGATGTTAACTTTTGATGATATTAATTTTTTTGTATGCCTGCAATACAAAATTGCTTCTTATTGCAAAGAAAAACAAACAACTGAAAAACAGCTGATTGTACGTTGGCCAACCGTGCCGTTAGATGCGCAGAACGAACGAAATTTGAACTCGTCACTGCGCAATCTTTGTTTCTATCATTCTTGACGGTAATATTTTACTTCCTATTGAAACATTCAGATTTAAGCTAAATATCAAAATTAATTAAAGACTTAAAGTTATATTTAAAATAATAAAATATTCACTATAAAATTTCACTTATATTGTTATCTATATATATAAAAATCAATGCCACTTTCTTTCTAATTTCATCACTCATAAACGGCTGAACCGATTTGGCTGATTTTTTTTTGTTGTATTTGTTATTATTAGGAGAAGGTTCTTATGTAAGAAAAAATTACGAAAGTTGCCGGAAAACCCCTAAAAACAGCCCTTTTCTTTTTCCCATACAAACGTTTTATTTTGGATGTACATATGTATGTAAGTAAAAATGATTGTTTGTTTGTTAGTAACGCTAACGCTCGAGAACGGCGGAACCAATCTTCATGAAATCAGAAAGTGTTCGCTGTGGATCTGGAAAGGGTTAGATATAAAAAAACCATATACTTTTCATAAGGAAAAGTCGAAAAATTGGAAATTTCCAAAAAGTGACTTTTCATATAATTCCTTTTTGTTTTGTTTTTCAATATTTTGATTTGTAAATTATTTGAATCGTTCAATTTCGGTCGCTTGCTTTTTTATTCCGGCTCTTTAAAAGAATAATTATTGAAAATTATTCAGTGAAAACTCTTTATGTGTGTTTCAAACGAAGTGATCATATAAGAAATTATTTTAAAGAAAGTGCCGGCACTTCCAAAATCAAACATAGGTCGACGTACTCGAAATGTTCGGGGCGTGTTGTCACAAAGAGTATCACAAACTGCAGTGCGACGTCCACGAAATAGATTTGAAGAAGCTCATCATGCAAGAAATTCAGCAAGACCTACGCGAATACGATGTCGTGTTTTGGAAGATATGTTCCGTGCTGCATTTGATTACGACCCTTCAATCGACTATAATGTACATGGATATATTGGAATGATGGATGTTATATGCCCACATTGTGAAGCGGCTAAATTCTCGGGAGAAACGGCTGGAATGTGTTGCGCTAACGGGAAAGTAAAATTGCCGGAATTTGAACCGCCTCCTGAACCATTACAATCATTAATTTTGAGACATCACCAGAATCGAAACATTTTTAAATCATATACAAGAGTACAATTCGTCTTTTCAAATGACTTCTTTCGGCGCTACAAAAATTATAAGATATCAATTTATGCCGACATTTAAGGTGATTGCATGGAATATTTGATGGTTTTTTCAATGAATAGGGAAAAATTTATTCCTATAACATTGCATACATATTACAGATCCAAGGTCAAATTTATCACCTAGCGGGTTCATTGTTACCGCTCCCTGACGATAACCATCAATTTTTACAAATATATTTCATCGGAGATAAAAATCGTGAATTAAATCAACGCTGCACAATTGGTTCTCAATTAAAACTGGCTCATTTATCATTCGATGCCATAACTTTGCCAGCTTTGTCTTTCTTGAGCTTGAGAACCGTTTCTTAATATGCAGTCTAATAGGCTGAAAATCGATTGACCTCGATTGATTTCACTGATGCACAGCCCAAATTCAGTAGTATTTTTACGCCAAAAACCAATTCTTTCTTAACGCACGAAATGCTTTTTGATTCACTTATTTGTAAACTAACACAAGTTGCTTCACCAAAAATGCGATTATTCCTTACTAATACTTATAATCTAACCAATAGAAATCATATAGATGGTATTAGTAGTACTACCTAAGTATGTATCAGCCACAGTAAAACGTGGGCGGCTCCTCTAGTCTTTTAATAATATTCACTTATAGTGATGTTAACTTTTGATGATATTAATTTTTGCAATACAAAATTGCTTCTTATTGCAAAGAAAAACAAACAACTGAAAAACAGCTGATTGTACGTTGGTCAACCGTGCCGTTAGATGCGCAGAACGAACGAAATTTGAACTCGTCACTGCGCAATCTTTGTTTCTATCATTCTTGACGGTAATATTTTACTTCCTATTGAAACATTCAGATTTAAGCTAAATATCAAAATTAATTAACGACTTAAAATTATATTTAAAATAATAAAATAGTGGAAATTTAATTATTTTTATATCTACAACAAATTAAAAAAAAATAATTTGCTTATTACATATGTGTAAGAATATTTTAATTTCCACTATTTTAGATATATGTATATAGGGTATATATATATAGGATATATATATATATATATATATATGTATATTAGGGTGCTTCAAAAAAAAATTTCGAATTTTTTTTCAACTCTTACCCCCTCAAATGTTAGTGATTGACAAAAAAAATCCTCCCTCAAGCCAGGCGCTGAAGCTAAACTCTAAGGGGTCGCTTTTTTACTCTCGCAACAAAGTTGCTAAGGAGAGTATTATAGTTTTGTTCACATAACGGTTGTTTGTAAGTCCTAAAACTAAAAGAGTCAGATATAGGGTTATATATACCAAAGTGATCAGGGTGACGAGTAGAGTCGAAATCCGGATGTCTGTCTGTCCGTTCGTCTGTGCAATCTGTAACTTGAGTAAAAATTGAGATATCATAATGAAACTTGGTACACGTATTTCCTGGCTCCATAAGAAGGTTAAGTTCGAAGATGGGCAAAATCGGCACACTGCCACGCCCACAAAATGGCGAAAACCGAAAACCTATAAAGTGTCATAACTAAGCCATAAATAAAGATATTAAAGAGAAATTTGCCACAAAGGATCGCATTAGGGAGGGTCATATTTGGACGTTATTTTTTTGGAAAAGTGAGTGTGGCCCCGCCCTCCACTAAGTTTTTTGTACATATCTCAGAAACTACTATAGCTATGTCAACCAAACTCTATGGAGTCGTTTCCTTCAGGCATTTCCATATACAGTTCAAAAATGGAAGAAATCGGATAATAACCACGCCCACCTCCCATACAAAGGTTATGTTGAAAATCACTAAAAGTGCGTTAACCCACTAACTTATAAGTGACTTCAAGAAGTTACAATTCAACGTCTGCGATACATTTTTTTCATCATAGAAGTCACTTCCTTATTGGGAAGTTGTTCCCCGCGGACGTTACTTGCAGAAGTTACGTATTAGTGCCTTGTGGAAGTTACGTATTAGTGACTTGTAGAAGTTACGTATTAGTGACTTGTGGAAGTTACGTATTAGTGACTTGTGGAAGTTAAAATTTTCGTTTTTAAGTTTTTTATATTTATTTCAATTCAAAAATGTATTACAAAAAAAATAAGTAATTAATTCATGTGAATATTAGAAACAAGATTTTTTAAATTTTTCAGTTCATTAATTGTTTGTTTGTTTTTTATGTACTCTGTCTCGGGCGTGAAGTATGCGCTGTTGACACACTTTATTTACATATATTCATATCGGTCGAGTTCGAATATTTGGAATGACAGGCATCTTTAGGAAAATAGAATTAATTGATTTCTTTATAGATATAGTTTTATGTGAAATATTACTTTTTATTAGTGCAAATGTTGTAAAGCGTTGGATACTGGGTTTGTCATTTGTTCCACGCCTAGTTAAATTAACGGCCATAGCATCCGATATAATGGATTTCAATGGCATTCTTAGGAATGAAGGGAAATCCTTTCCTCCAACTCTGCATATGATATTTTTCTAAAATTAAATACATATGTTCCAAATATACAAATTTATTCATAATTATGGGCATTTAGTATAAGAAAATCGACCTACCAGCTGAGATGTTATTTTGTCGTTCAACAGCAGCTTCGTGTCAAAATCAATAAAGTCCTTGACATCCATGAAAGGCAAGGAAGGTATTAGAGACGTATCATCCTTCTCACGCATATTTCTTTGCTGCTTGACTTCAGTTTTTAATGCAACGAAAAAGTTTTTATTATTTTTGTATTAGTTATGTAATATTGCATATTAATTTAGATGCTTCTCTTTTATTTTTCAATTTAATAGCCTTTGCTGACAATTCACTCACTTTAATTATATTTTCAATAATATTTCAAATTAAAACACCACGAAACAAATAATTTTCTAGTTCCAAAAACAATATCGCACTTTAGCACTGACCACAAACTGCAGAAGACACAAAACCAATGAACCAGATGTCAACAACTTCTTTTTCTATTCTGTTGTTTTCATCTAATTTCATTTTGCAGTCGCTGCGACTTCAACGTCGGTGATCGCGTTCATTGTTTATCTTTTGCATAACGGGACAACAATCTTTAATTTAACGTCTGGAAGTGACTTAAAAGTGACGCATTTGGCGTTTGACACGTGAACGCGACAACTATCTTTATTTTAACGTACGGAAGTGACTAAAGCGTGACGTATTTGGCGTTGGCGATAAAAGACAGGGCAGGGACTCAACACTTAGAATATTTCATATATGTATGTGTGGAAGACATTGTGAAAGAATACAGTTAGCGAAGGAGTTTTGGTTTTTTGACGTGAAACGTCTTTAAAATCGCGCCGAAACATACGGGTACCAGGTTTAAAAAGTGGACCGTAACGAAAAGGTCTATATCATCGTACCTTAATAATTAAAAAACTATTAGCCTTAGAAACAAAAATGTGGTGTGAATATTTCGCTTATATAGTCAGCTCGCTGTTATGACATTGAGTTCGTGTCGGGGTCGAGCGGGGCGGCGGGGGAGGCATACTGCGTTAATTGTGCGAAACCGGCGCTCATGATTCTTTCGTGTGTTTGTCAAGTTTATTTAAACCGATTGATTTATACAAAAATAAATGTAATTTGGACAGTATTTATATTTAAAATAACCAGAAAGTGATAATAAATATATAAACTTTTGCTATGTCGGCCTCAGCTCGTGCAAGAGCCATCCAGAAATATAAATTACGGCTATCGTTACAAAGAGGGGGCCACGCATAGGTACCCCAATGTCCGGCACCGAGCGAGCGAGACGGTTTCGGGAGCGTCGCAAAGCTGCTGCCGCCGACCTCGCAAGTACATCTACCACTGGAATACTTATACTTATGGACGTGACGAATGAACACACGATCGATATATCTATTCGATCTGCCACGGAACAGAGAGATGTCAACATCAGTAGTAGTGAAGCAATACAATATCATTGGCGTTCAGCGGACAAACGCTTCAAAACGGTATTTGAAGGCAATCCGTTCGGTTTATCTTGCAGCGTTTGTGATCGAATTTGTTTCGAAAGAGACTTAAAGGAAGTGAAACATCGCAACGGACTACCGGTGCTTGACCCGATCAGCATTCGATTGATTTCACAGCGGTTACCATTTATGCAAATTCATTCATTACGCTACGAAGGTAACTATGGTATAGTCGGCCAGGGAATCAATGTACCTGTCGATGCTAACAACATGGTGCAGCAATTACCGAGGCGGATAGACGATGATTTTGCTTTTAATGTCATTTAATCGTATCTGCTTTCAATGCATAAAGTTTGGTTGCCCATGCAGGAGATATTGAAAGCGATAATATATTGATGAACTCCGTTTATATGGTAATTAGCGAGACTTGGATGAATTGAGCGAACACTGTGATAATCAATGGCTTCGAACTAAGAGCAAGTGATAACATCGCACTTGAACATCGTACAGATTGTCCGTCTACCTCATCTGAATTGTCGGTGCGAGTTCCTGCAGCCGGAAGTTCTGCAATCTATAGAAACCTACAAAGTTCCACGAACTGTGGCAAATACATCGTAAATGCTAACAAGTCATGTGGAAATTCAGTCTTGAGAAAACATAATGTTGGTTACATATGCCTGGTGGACGTTAAAGTCGAAGATCATGCGTTGTTTATCCTCGGTGCCGAATATATACATCCTAAGGCGTCGGCTGAAGCTGTTAAGCTATGTATTTATCAATCACTCCTACTGTCTTCAACAAACTTAAAAACAATAGAACAGCTATCTCGTTGAGTTCATGAGGAATGAATTCGGCCTCAACTGCGTACAAACATCACCGACTACATTAGGCAATACCGCTATAGACTGTACATTCACCAGAAATATTAATGTTGACATTATGCCGTATGTTGCTTATTTCATATATCACAGAGCTATGTTAAATAAAATTGTTGTCAAATATTAATCGTAATAATAAGTTATTTATGTTTCTATTATGTATGTACCTGTTCTTTTTTATTAAAATACTTAAAACAGCGTCAATCTTGTTTTCATTTCAATCTTTTACTTTAAAAGCGATTCGCTAACATTACGCGGTTATAGCCGAGTTTACAGCAGCGCGCCAATCGTTTCTTCTTTATGCAATTTGGGGCCAATTCGAGATACCAAGTGCAGCGCCAGCGTAGCCGTTGTTTTTTAATTCGCTGAACTATATCAATATCATCGCACATTTTATACAGCTATCGTTCCATAGAATGCAACACTCGCCGTGGCCAATGCGCAAAGGACCAAAAATATTCCGCAGGACATTTCTCTCGAAAACTCGTAACGTTAACTCATCAGATGTTGTCGTCGTCCATGCCTCTGGGCTTTACAGCACGACAGCATTATTGAGTGACTTATAAAGTTTGGTCTTTTTTTATCGAGAAAGGACTTTACTTTTCAACGGCCCACTCAGTCCATAGTAGCACCTGTTGCCAAGAGTTATTCTGCGTTGGATTTCGAGACTGACATTGTTATTATTGTCCAAGATAGACGCAATTATTTACGACTTCGAAATTATGACTGACAACAGTGACGTGGGAGAGATTTCGTCTTGCCATCGTTCATTACCACACCTATTTGCTTTACTTCCTTTTCTATTCTAGAGAAAGCAGAACTAGTAGTGCGGTTGTTGAGCTCAATGATATCATTATCATCGACGTACGATAGAAGCTGTACACTCTTATAAACAATGGTAGCTTCTCTATTTAATTCAGCAGCTCGAATTGTTTTCTCAAAGAGTAGATTGAAGAAGTCGCACAATCGAACGGCGCGGAGAGGTCCGTCCCTATCTAAACTCTATAAGTCACTCATTATATGGTGCAGAGGCTTGGACAATGACAACAACTGATGAGTCGACGTTGCAAGTTTTCGAGAGAAAGGTTCTGCGAAAGATTTATGGTCCTTTGCGCGTTGGCCACGGCGAATATCGCATTCGATGGAACGATGAGCTGTACGAGATATACGACGACATTGACATAGTTCAGCGAATTAAAAGACAGCGGCTACGCTGTCTAGGTCAAGTTGTCCGAATGGACGAAAACACTCCAGCTCTGAAAGTATTCGACGCAGTACCCGCCGTGGGAAGCAGGGGAAGAGGAAGACCTCCACTCCGTTGGAAGGACCAGGTGTAGAAGAACCTGGCTTCGCTTGGAATATCCAATTGGCACCACGTAGCGAAAAGAAAAAACGACTGGCGCGCTGTTGTTAACTCGGTTATAATCGCGAAAGCGGTATCTACGCCAATAAAGAAGAATAAAGCCACACTGATAAGGTCAAATCAATTTGTTGACGGTGGGCTCTTTCACACAATATGCTCAATAGAACCTTATATGCGATGTTTAGGAGACTTATCCTACGGTAGTTGGCGCAGATTGTGGGGTCTCCCTGTTTGTGGATTGGGCAAAGCACACTTAAATTACAATCGTTGGGCATGCTTTCGTTCGACAGTAGAAGCTGATGCATGCTCCTTATCAGTTCTTCGGTGCCGTGTTTGAATATCTTGGCCGGTAATCCATCGGTCGTCGTCGGAATATCAAAAATGAGCTTACCTCAACAATTTTTTCTAATTAATGTCGGTCAATGTTGATGAAAAATACGTACATAACTATTAGCGCATTTCTTTCTTACGCATTCAGAAATTATGTATGTTACTTCTCTTACAACCGAATTTTTAATAAAAAAAATAACGGTAGTTTTGAATATGTAGTGGTGTATGAGATGAAAGTTTACAAATCTAGTAGTCCATTGGTTACCTCCGCCTTGCAGGGCAGTTACTATACCGCTGTAATTCTTACGTAACGCCCTATGTTCAAAAGGGGGAATCCCTATTAATATTCGATAAATGTCGATAACGCGAACAGGAATGCCTAAAAAAATGCGAAACATTTCTTATTCCGTTTTAAATCGATAACGGTAATAGTTCCGATTATAAATATATCAAACAAGAATCAAAATAGAGTAGAAGAGTTTATAAGTCAATAACATTTCAATTATGAATGTAATCCTTTCGCATTCTTTTTATACTCGTGTTGTTGCTACACATGTATTATAATAGTTTTACTTACCAAAAAAAATATATGCACATACATATATAACATACTATATAAAAATACTAGCTGTTAGCCTGTGCGTTTCGCTACACCTAAATCGATTAAAACTCTTAAGGGTTTTTTACTTTGTGTTTTATTTATTGTTCTAAAACTGTTACTTATTTATAAAACATTTATAAAACATATTGGTATACAACATTTTTGGTTTTTCCACCTGGCGCGTAAATGAATAAGCACTCTCGAGCATGCGACGAACAATTGGCCGTGGGAGAAGCACGGTTCTTCCAAATTGACGCTGCACAATTGAAACGTTTGCCCTTGCGATTTTTTGATGGTCATCGCAAAGCCAAGACGTACTGGGAACTGCAAGCGCTTAAATTCAAACGGCATGTCTGTTGGAATCATGGGAATGCGTGGTAAGAGTACAACTTCACCTGCTGCCTTGCCATTTAGTATTTTTGCTTCAATCAAATTTGGCCACAATTTTTTGACTGAAAGTCTTGTGCCATTACACAAAGTCGGCGGCTTCAGATTTCGTAGAAGTATAATGGGTGAACCGACTTTCAGGACCAAACGATGCGGTGGCAGACCGGGTGGATCCAAAGAATTCAAGAATTCAGTTGGATAATTGACTACTTCATCTTGATTTAAAACGCTATCAATCGATGTACATACATATATGTTGTAGCTTCTCCTGGCAGTTTTTCTTGAATGGCAAAATTGATTTTGTTGACGTGTACATTTTTCGGTGCCAATATTGCGCGTTCACTTAAATAATCGTGGCGTTGATAGTGTTGAACAATATTCGGAAATACACTTTCAATCAGTTCTTCTTTCGATTGTAAAAGTGTACAAAAGTTGTTCGGCAATGTGATCAAACCGGTATCATCGATTGGTATTTTGCCTTCGCCAATGTCCAACAACTGCTAAGAAAACGCCGCTGCGGATCGATCATTTTGCAATTATACTCGCATGTTGATGGTAAGAGTCAGCCTTTGAATATGTCTCCACAAAATTGACGATTTTAAACATACGTTTATTTCGTCGGCAGGAGTTGATCGAGGAATGACTGACAAAGTTTGCCGAAAATCGGCGGATAATAAGACTAATGCTCCGCCAAAAATTTGTTGCTTTTGGCGTAAATCTTGCATTGTTCTATTGAATGCTTCTAAAGATTTTTTGTTAGTCATTGGGCACTCATCCCATAGAACTATTCCAGCTCCTCGCAAAACTTTTGCCATTGTTGAATTCTTCGATATGTTGCACGTTGGTGTTTCAACGACTGGGATGTTCAACGGTAATTTCAACGCAGAATGTGCTGTTCGGCCGCTATCAAGTAGAGTAGCAGCGATGCCTGACGAAGCAATTGCCAGCGCAATTTTCTGCTGTGACCGTATAGTAGCAAGAATCAAAGAGATCAGAAACGTTTTCCCTGTACCATCGGGCGCATCAAGAAAGTAGAATCCACCGGCGTTATTGTCAACCGCTCGTATAATCTTATCATAAGCATTTTTCTGAATATTCAATTTGGTAATGTTAGCTTGTATGAAAGCACGCAATTCATTGCAATCGTATTGTTGTTCACGTTGAAGCTCATGGTCAATGACTGGGCGCAGTAATGCCAAGTTGCGCTAATGCCTTATTCGCAATTGTAAGGCACAGATCTTCAACCAATATCAAAGCAAATCATACATTTGTAATGTATATAGCAAGTCTGCGTCAGATGCTCGATTACGCGCCAAAATTAATAAGTCCTCGGTCATGCAGTCTTTGTACTTATTCCACAGTTCTTGCGGATTTCACGGAAGGCATGTAGATATTATTATGGCGAATAGTACGCGTATTTGTTTTGGATGAGATATGAGTGATGCGTCATGAAGTGCGGTGTCCCAATGCATATCATCTTCTAACAAATGCAATCGCTGACATGCTTCACGATACGTCGCACACAACTGACCGTCAAACGTTTTCAAATCATCAAATGATCTTGGTCCGCGCACGTTGACTAATAGCAGACGCAAATAAAAACATTCGGCGTTGTTCGGATGGATGGTGTAAATGCGTCTTATGGCATCGGTTTTACGGACATTTGGATAACCGTCAACACGCTCCCCTTGCTTTCGTCGTTGAAATGTTTTCGATGATGGATTCCAAGTAAAAAATATTGTGGTATTTCGGAATATAGCAATGTTCTTGCAAATTCACACAACTCCAAAAAGGTAGTTAGTGTTGTCCCCGGTGGTCGTGCTAGAGTATGCGTATTTGAAGTACATAAATCAAAATATACATATTTGAAGTACATAAATAAAAATGGAAAAATTAACCTAAAACTACATCTTAAACTTTGTATTTTACCCACACACGCATATGCAATAAGACCCACCAACAGTGTATTTGCGAACCGCATGGAAGCACTTACGAAACAATAACAATACTCACTTGCTTTGTGTGTGTTGCACGGTCAGCAGAAAAACACAAAATCGGTTCGAATAAATGTGGCAAATCGAAGGAATTAAATCTGGAAAAAACACTCAATGTTGAAACACTTTGTTTTACACACACCGCGCATTTTCAAGCGACAATCGAACCGCATGGCATCACATATGAAACAACAACAATACTCACTTGCTTTGTGTTGTACGCAGAATGTTAATCACGTTGAAATCTGAGAAAAATACACACAATGTTTGAAGATTTTTTTTGATACACTCAGTGCATTCGGAACACTTACGTTCTGTATGTCTTGTTAGCTTGACAGTCATCCATAGAAAGAACGAATGACAGGCAAAAACGATCAACATGCGATGTCAATGTTTTTTATTAATTGTAAACATCCGCCAGTTGTTTCTTTTTTTGTTTTTTTTTTTTTGCAAAACGTTCAATGATACACACATTAAATTTCTTATGTGCACCCTCCAAACAGACCCCAATCACCCCTGAAAATTTCATTGAAATCGGGCAAGCCGTCTAGGAGGAATATGCGAACAGGAAGTTTTGCCACTTAATTTTATATATATAGATATATCGTCACCTGAAATGCAAAATAACGTGTCATCAAAAAATTCGAAATTCATTGTCTTATTGATTACTATTCACTACTTCAAATTATATTACATATGTCAAACTTTTTCAGGTCTGCGCTCAGATATAAACCAGTTTTAACCAATATTAAATTTTTTTTTTTCACTCATGTTCCATTTTATTTCGTGTTTCATTCATGCAACTGTAAATTTCCGAAAATGTTGTTACGTTATTTTGCATTTAACGTGACGATATGTAAATATTAATATACATATACAATATATGGCACGATTCCGATTACTTTGGCAGTCGGGCAAAAACCATAAATTTCGGTATAAATGGGTATGTACGGATAGAGGAGCTTCCAGATATATTTTTAAAATATTCCCTATTAAAAATTCAAAAATTTGTATGAATAATACTTAGTATTTTACAATGTTTCACTAAATTTTTTCACATTTTTCACTCTCTATATTTAAATATACACTCTAAACATTGAAATAAGTTCATATTTCACTTTGATTTTACTATATTTAAGATAAATTTATTAATTTAAAAATCACTTAGCACACTCAACGTGGAAAAGGTTAGTTTGTTTACAATTATGACGAAAACAAGCGTTGCCACATCTTAAACATGTGGAATTTTCAACGATTTTTCTTTCTTTAATTGGGGTGTGAACACCCCGTATGTATGTACAGTGAAACTTCGATAACTCGTATTTGCAAGGGACCACAATTTAAATACGAGTTATGGAGTTTCTCCAGTTATCAAGTTATACAACTTATAGAGGCAACATACAGAATATACGAATTATAGAGTTTTTTTATTTATTTTTCAATTTTACATAAAAACAAGAAATGATTGTACATATTTAAATTTTAAAATATAAGTACATATGTTATTCAAGCAATATATGAATGTATGTATTTTGAAAAATTGTACAAAAAAATTAAGAAAAGTGTTCATTTTAAAAGAGATCCGTAATATGTTTTTGACGGACATTATTTTGATGTATTTTATCTATGGCATTATCAATGTTTACAATGTCATTAAAAATAGTGTCTTCAACATTTGATGCCATGAAAAAAAGACGCAAATTTTCAATTGAAGCTTTCGCAACCTTTGATGTTTTCGTCACGTACGGTTTTTTGTGAAAGAAAATATACGAGTTGTAGAGGCTTTTGAGGAAAAAATACGAGTTGTAGAGGCTTTTGATCGACATTTTTAAATTTTTGTCTCAAGAAAAATACGAGTTATCAAAGGGACCGAAATACATGCATTTTTCGCGAATTTTTCTAGGGACATACTATGAAATATCAAGGTTTTTCGCTTATCGAGGTTACGACTTATCGAAGTTTCACTGTATATGTATAATATGTGATTTTATATACACAAGTAAGTAGGTAGGTAGGTAGGAGTGCAGCCCTATCGGGCTCAATTAGCACTTGATGTGCCATTTTGATACACTATTCGTAGAACCACCTGTATCTGCTATTACGTTTCACCTTCTCTCTCAAACCATTTTGAGGTTTCGATGAAACTACTTATGTCCGATATGCTTTTGGTGGAAATCCATTAAAGATTTGGTGCTTGGTGGATTCCGAGTGTTTTGTGTCGGATCTGTGCTAGAGCTGGGCATTCGCAGAGAAAGTGGAAAATTGTTTCCTTGTTCCCTGCTACTCCGCAGCCACGGCAGATATCGTTGTAGGGCAATCCCATTTTGGACGCATGTTCCCCAAATGGCCAGTGCCCTGTTGTGGTAGCTGTTATTCTGTAAATACTTTTCTTGACCTATTTAATAAATCATTTGTTCTTTTCCTGTCATATGTTGGCCATAATTGTTTAGTTATGACGCATTTTGTAATGTTTTTCCACCTGTTGTTTGCAATTTGCTGAAATTGTCTATTGATCTCTCCTTTTATCGATCCTAGCGGGCTTGGTATTAGCTCCGCCTCGGATTCATTGAGGAAAGCTCCTGCCTTTGCCAACTCGTTCTGCTTTTTTTCGTTACTTACACAAGTAAGTAAAACTCTATGATAATATTATAACATTTATATCATATCGAGATGACTGAAGTACTTTCGCGTAGTACTCCTTTTGGATTGGCGCTTCAAAAAAATAACTCAGGGTGACTGAAGTACTTGTGCGTAGGACTCCTCTCGACCGCGATTTAAAAACTTAACCGTCGTCGAGCCAATACTCAGGTGACTGAAGCATTTTTCGTAGTACTTCTTTAAAAATCTAAGTATTTTAGTACGTAATATTATTATTTAATATTGTTAAGTTATTTATTAAATTTAAATAAGAACATATCCATATGCATGGAAAGATTATTTATACTCATTTTAATTTGAAATATAATTTATAGAAGTTTGTTTTTATTAGAACTAAGATTGCTAAATAAATAAAGGGGAATTATAGCGAAAAAAAAAAAGAAAATTTCAATGAATTGCTCATATTTGCATATTATCATATGGCAGCGTTCCATTTCCTCATAATTGTTAGCACATAAATGATGCTCACTACGAGTGTAAAAAGTAATTTTTAACATGAAGTTTTCTTACTTATAAAACCTGCGAAAACTGTAAATTGTGGATTTATTTAAATGTTTACAGTTTAATTTAATTAATTTGAAAGAAAAAATGTGCGTAGAGTGTGTTTAATGTGGTGCAATGTTCGAATTTTGGGAATTTTGAACTTTGAAGTCGAATATCTCGTAAACTAAGCGTTTTGGTACCTATTATATTTTTTAATCAGGAGGACTTCCTCTATCCAACGGTACCTTCAGATCGCGGCGCCAAAGAAATCGGAATTGTGCCCAATATATATACGTATGTATAAACAATATAAAACTATCTTGTCAATTATTTTAGGTGATTAAAAGCCCACTTTTATATACACTATCAGAATGACAAGGCGAGTCTGTCCGTCTATCTGTCACTTGAGTAAAAATTAAGATATTTTAATGAAACATGATGCTCATGCTCATACTGGTACTAGAGGAACATTTAGCTTTGGTCAAAGCTAGCCAACCGGTGAATGAACGTAAATGAAAAATAGTGTATGCGTGTTACCTTACCACTAAGAACAAAAATGCGATCGATATAGTAACAATCAGTCAAAGTATCACGTTCTACGCGAAGTTTTAGCGAAGTAACAGTCACAAAAATCTCTCAATTGAAAACGAACAGGTCTAATCATCTCTTACATTTCATTATATAGAGATGTATTTACGCTTGAATGAAAATAAATATGTCGATAACAAATATTAAATTTTCCGCAGGGAATTAGAAAAGCGTTCCCGGTTTCGGAGTTAAAATGGTAAATACGGATAGAGGAGGTCCTCCAGATCAAGAATATATATGTATATGTATATATATACAGTGGCTCACAGAAGTATAACCCTTACCATTCCTTTTATTGCCATTTTCAGTGATTAAAGTAGACGATTTCATTTGTTTAAATGCGTATGTTTATCCAAAATTTTCTTTAAAGAAGCAATGAAAAAATATTGTCCCGCTATGCAGATCAAACAAAAAATATGCGTTTCGGCGAAATTCTGTGCTCACAAAAGTATTTTGCTTTCGTTTTCAATTCTGCTATTTGGTGCGGATTTTGTTTGTTTTTCTTTTTTTTATAATATTATGTTTGCTAGTACATATTCGAATTGAATTTAAGTTTAGTTGCATTAATTTCGATTGTGATCGCGGTTTTGTCCACAATAAAAATGCCTAAAGGTAAAGAAAATCCACATAATATCTTAGAAAGTGTGGTAAAAAAGTGCAAAAAACGCGATAACTTAGAAAAAGGCGGTCCGTTGTGGACGACCAAAATTACTGACAGTAAGAGAGTAAAATATTATAGGAAAATCATGAAAATCCTCATCATAACAAACGAGTTATTATTACAACACAACAAAAACAAAAAACAACTGCCAAAACCGCAAAAAAAGACCCGACATTAATCCAATTGAAAATCTTTGGGCCCATCTAGAAAATAAAGTACGGTATCACTATATTTCATCAAAAGAGGAGTGTGCTCAAAAGAGTTTTTATAAGAGAAATGGGACAAGATACGCCCCCACTTTTGCCGAATGTTGATAAAATCAACAATCAATGCCAAGACGTTTAGAAGCTTTCATACGAAATATTAAGCTGACCCTAGGGTAATCTGGGCTGTTTTTTTGACATTTTTTTTTCATAGAAATTTTTGTTCTACAATAGAACTTTTTTCACATATCATGAGGTATATCGATGAAACCTAGGCGTTTTGTGAACATTTAAAAAAAAAATTAAGCAAATCGGTTGAGTAGTTCGACCGCAATCATGTCCGCCAGTTTAAAAAAGTGTGTTTTGAGAAAAACGCGTTTAAAGTTTGAGGTGTGCACTAGGTGGGTCGATTCCGGACTTTTTCGATTCGGGATTTCTAATAGTGCGGAAAAGTTGCCTTAGTACTACCTGATTCCAATGCAACTTTTTGTTTTAAGCTCGGATTGCATCTTCAATCCCAACTCCGGCCTTGAAATTTCGGAAATTCGCCTAAAATCGTGAAATTGTCTACCTAGCGCCTGAAATACGCATCTCATGGCAAAATGTAAAAAACAAAAGTTATTTTGTACGGGCGAAAATGCGGCGCGCCACAGCGCAAGGTGAAAATCGGCTTGCGGCCACACTTCTTGACGTTGATTTCGCGGAGTGCTATCACTCACATTCATTCACCTACGCCAAAGGACACGTTCGGATAGGTATCCACACAAATATTTTTTTCATCGAGTTCCTTCACTCTTGTCGGTGATTTCGCCGAGTTCTATCACTTACATTCATTTCCCTGCGTTATACGACACGTTCGGACTGGTCTCCACATGAATATTTTTTCATCGAGTTCCTTCACTCTTGTCGTTGATTTCGCCGAGTGCTATCACTTATATTCTCTCAACAGAACACAGAACTCAAAAATGTCTGTATCAAAATTTAAATTTAGACAGAAATGTCCTGTGTTTGGCATATATCCGTACAATCTCTCTGAGTCCCAGTTACCTACTTACCAGGATGTTCTTTTGTGTTATAAGTTTGAAAGATTTCGTATAGGGCGACTCCGAGGCGACAACTATGACCCTAGGAGTAAAGAGGTTACAGAAATAGTTGCAAAAAAGGTTGAAAATACTTTCAAAAGTAATTTATTCCATAGTTTCACACACCAGAGTTGTACAAATGCTCACCACATACCATAAGAAATTTCTGACTCTTAAACAAATGTTTTTTAAGGAACCCAATAGGTTTGAGCTGTTTGTAAATGCATTTATTTTTCTTCTTGCACCTGTCCAAAGAAAAGGAAAGTTCCTATCAATGAACAACCATTTCTCTTGACCAGAGAACCAGAAGAATTGGTCGCATTGGAAGTGTTGATCTACCTGAAACAAAAAAAATTACAAAGAAAAATGAACGTAAAGAAAAGCTTTCAAAACGTCATTCAACATCAACACTTACCAGAAAAGTATCAGCTAGAACACGTGACCATTCAGATCAGCCAGACTCTCATACAGACGACAACAATGTAGGTGCGTCGGATTCTTCCAAAAACAATGCTGATGATGAATTTTCTCTTCCATCATCTAAAACCAAACAAAACACACTAGTATTAGAACACACTGCTTTAGCTGCCCAAAGATTTGGAGTAAGTGATAGAGCAGCCTTGATTGTTTCATCTGCTTTTCTGGATGCCAAAAAAGCAGGTTTGATAACAGAGGATCAGGCTAGCTTTGTCACTGACAAATGCAAAACACCGAAAGTATTGACTCTGTATATGGGCTGTATTTTGACGGCCACAAAGACAATACACTTACACAAGTCAGCGAAGGTGAAAAGTACTACCGCGACACTGTCAAAGAGGAACATATTTCTCTTATAGCGGAACCTGGTTGTCATTACTTTGGCCACGTCACCTCTCCTTCCGGGTCAGCTGAGGATAAGACGCAAGCTAAATGGCAACATTTACAAGACAATTCAGTTGATGTGGAACAGAAGTTGCCGGCGCTGATGGCACCAACACGAACACAGGCTGGAAAGGTGGAATCATTCAGAAACTAGAAGAAAGAATAGGTAGGCCATTACAGTGGGTTATTTGTCTTCTACATTTCAACGAACTTGAATTTCGTGCTCTTTTCGAACACATAGATGGTGTCTCAAAAAGTCCAAATACATTCTCTGGCGACATAGGTAAACTGCTTCCTGATTGTGAGAAGTTGCCTGTTGTCAAATTTGAAAGTTTTCCATCCTGCCAATTACCTTCTGAGGTTATTAATCCGACCCAACTTAGCACAGACCAAGCTTATCTCTATAAAATATCAGAAGCTGTGGGGGGACCCGAAGAGCAGCCACCTCCACGCGGTGGGTTCTGGGTGACCAATACAGGTTAACTGAGAGCTGCAACAATTTTCACCGTGCGCTGTGGCGCGCCGCCTTTTCGCGCGTGTCTCGGGAACGGTTCGCCCTACGGCCATGATCACAATACCATTTCGGTAGCAAATGACGTGACAATAACTTTTGCTTTATACATTTTGCCATGAGATGCGTATTTCAGGCGCTAAGCAGACCATTTCACGATTTTAGGCGAACTTCCGAAATTTCAAGGCCGGAGTTGGGGTTGAAGATGCAATCCGATCTCAAAACAAAAAGTTGCATTGGACTGTGGAAGTACTAAGGCAACTTTTCCGCACTTATTAGAAATCCCGAATCGAAAAAGTCCGGAATCGACCCACCCTAGTGTGCACTACGAGCGCTCCGAACGTCGAGCGGTATTATTATTTTTGGGCCTTTTTCGAAACTTTCCAATGGTAAAGTGGGTTTCTATATTAATTCTAAGGGTATAAGGGAACAGAAAATGCAAAAAAAAAAATGAAATTTTAAAAAGATTACCCTACTGACCCCTTAAAAAATTTTTACTTATTCTCCCATATGTACACTACTCAAAAGCAAAATACTTTTGTGAGGTAAAAATTCTGAATATTTTTAGTTTTTGTTAAGTTTTTAATGAAAAATGAAATAGTTTTTAAACTTTTATAATAAATTATTGAAGTATAAACTATTTATTTTATTAAATTGACTAAAAAGTATATTAACATTTTTTTAAAATTATAGAAACACGAAGTTTTAATTAATAATTTATACGTGCAAAATACTTTTGTGATTTATTGTATATATATATTATTACCACATAAGATTGGGCCTTATCAGTGTGGCTTTAGACCTGGTAAATCAACAACTGACCAGATGTTCACCATGCGCCAAATCTTGGAAAAAAACCCGTGAAAAGAGAATCTACACACACTACCTCTTCATCGATTTCAAAGCTGCCTCTGACAGTACGTAAAGAAGCTGCCTTTATGCCGTGATATCTGAATTTGCTATCTCCGCAAAACTAATACAGTTGTGTAAACTGATGTTGAGCAGCACGAAAAGCTCCGTCAGGATCGGGAAGGACCTCTCCGAGCCGTTCGATACCAAACGAGGTTTCAGACAAGGCGATTCCCTATCGTGTGACTTTTTCAACCTGCTTCTGGAGAAAATAGTTCGAGCTGCAGAACTTAATAGAGAAGGTACCATCTTTTATAAGAGTGTACAGCTGCTGGCGTATGCCGATGATATTGATATCATCGGCCTCAATACCCGCCCCGTTAGTTCTGCTTTCTCCACACTGGACAAGGAAGCAAAGCAAATGGGTCTGGTAGTGAACAAGGGTAAGACGAAATATCTCCTGTCATCAAACAAACAGTCGTCGCATTCGCGACTTGGCTCTCACGTCACTGTTGACAGTCATAACTTTGAAGTCGTAGATAATTTCGTCTATCTTGGAACCAACGTAAACACCACCAACAATGTCAGCCTAGAAATCCAACGCAGGATAACTCTTGCCAACAGGTGCTACTTCGGACTGAGTAGGCAATTGAAAAGTAAAGTCCTCTCGACGAACAGCTAAATTCTCGTCGCTCATAATTTGTCCTGCTATATTATTGCAGAGCGGGCGATGACAGCAACCGATGAGTCGACGTTACAGTTTTTGAAGAAAGGTTCTGTATGAGATATGTTGACATTGACATAGTTCAGGTCAGGAAGAGGAAGACCCTCCTCCGTTTTTTGTGGGCAAATAATATCTACACCATGTCCAAAAATGATAAAATCTTATCGCGAGATTATGAGAGGAGTCGATAGACTGGACCAAATGGCTGGCTTATATGATTTGAACCGAAAATCCAATAAGTGGCGGAAAAAAGTTTTTTATCGCCTCTTGATGATGTCTGTTGTAAATTCATGGATAATATATTCAGCGTTACGTCGTAAGAAGACGCCATTGATTGATTTTCTACGCGAGGGGCGCAATCCGCGAACGAGCGGAATTAGCCGAGTCATAAAAGGCAAAGAGTTTTAAGCGTTGCGATCTTAAGCTATCAGCTACAGAAACAAAATTTCAACAGCCGAAATTAAGAATTAGATTAAAGTTTATAATTATTAAATGTTACTTGTTAAGAGTAGATAAAATAATTTTTTAATGGTAAAGAGTGAGTCTGTTAGATCAAATGTGCTGGAATGAAAATTGAAATCATGACATATACGGCGGAATGGTTCGTTTAACTCCAAAATTTGTTCTAGAAAATTTTAAAAGTAAGGGTCTAAACTGCCTGGTAGGGTGAGGCGGGAACGTTAAAATTAATATCAGATAAGAGAGATGGGCTACAGACTGATCCCATTCATGAGTTTTACAAGAAATATTATACCAAGCATCTCCCTACGACTAGCGAGTGTCGGGAGATTTATAAGTTTTAAACGGTTAATGTAAGTGGGGAAGATTTAAACTGGAATCCCAATGCAAATGATTTAAGGCAAAAAAGTAAAAATGTTTTTGAACGGACTCTAACTTATCCGAATGGACTTGGTAACTAGGGTTCCAAACCACAGAAGCATACTCCAATATAGGCCTCACCAGAGATGTAAAAAGAATTTTTGTGGTAAGCGGATCTCTAAATTCTTTAGACCAACGTTTAACAAAACTAAGAGCACCTTTAGCTTTAAAAACCGTGGAAGATACGTGAAGATTAAAATTGAGTTTGGGGTCCATAGTTGCTCCCAGATCAACAAAACTGCATACTTTCTCCAACCTAAAAGTTTTGTATTGCGTATGAGTGTAGGGTCTACAGCTCTACGTGAAAAGCACATCGTTTTACATTTTTAAGGTTCAATGGCATGTCATTTCTATCACACCAAGAAACTAGGTTGTTTAAGTCTGTTTGCAACTGACATCTTTCGCTGTTTGAAGTATATGTTTTAAAAAGTTTTACATCGTCAGCATATAATAAAACTTTTGAAAACTTAACAACAGATGATATGTCGTTAATAAATAACAAGAACAGAATTGGACCAAGATGGCTACCTTGAGGAACGCCTGAAGGAACATTGATTATGTCAGAAAAAGTATCTTTAAATATGACTTGTTGAATTCTATTATTAAGATAAGAAGCAACCCATTTTAGAAATATTCGTTGAAAACCAAGAAGATCAAGTTTATTCAAAAGAATTGAATGGTTTACTTTATCAAAAGCTTTACTAAAATCTGTATATATAACATCAGTATTCTTATTCTCCCTAAAGCCCGTTGATACATGTGATACAAATTCAAGCAAATTAGTTGTGGTAGATTTCCCTTTACGAAAACCATGCTGAGAACAAGAGAATTAGTGGAGAGATCCGGAAGGTTATGTCGTCTGTTATAATTGCTTCAAAAAGTTTAGGTATTGCAGACAGCTTTGCTATTCCCCTATAGTTTTCAATAGATGACCTAAATCCACTCTTATGCAAAGGAATTATAAATGACTTTTTCCATATTGTTGGAAATAAGCCTTGCTTAAGAGATGTGTTAAATAGTTTTGTTAGGGGTTGGTATATATATTTGGCACATTTCTTAAGAAAGCATGAGGGAATCATATCTGGGCCGTAATTGTATGATTGTTCTAACATATTTAACTGATTTAAGACGTCTGCTTCGGAAATGGTAGGGTGAATATCAATGGGACAGAAATCGGACATAACTTGTGCTGATGCGGAACATTTTGTGGAGATTTTGAAGAGTAATTGGACCTAAAGAATTCAGCGAACATATTAGAAATGGTGTGATTGTCACTGGACATACTAGACTTATATTTCATAGCGGTAGGAAAATTAGAAATCCAGCGTTTGGAGTTGACGAAACCATAAAACAATTTTGGATTACGTATAATATTATTTTTTACTTTATTTATATAATTACTATAACATATTTTGTTAAGTTCAGCAAATTGTCGACGCAATTTAGAATATTTTGAATAGTTAGCAACTAAACCAGTTTTTAAAAAGTTTAAAAGCACGAGATTTTTCTATTTTTAATTTACATAATTCTTTCGAAATCCATAAATTAGAACTAATTTTTTGAGTAACAACACACTTCGGAACATATTTTTCAAATAAGTTTACAATAGTTTCATTAAAGTGGGAAGCACTAAATTCAACATTGCCACTGTAATCTGGCCAAGTTATTTTAGAACGTTTGTAATTAATCTTCTTAAAATTAGCTTTCGCAAAGTTGAACCGAAAACAAAGGTCTTGTGTATTATTATAAGCAAAGTTGGCTATGATTTCGATGTTAATTTCCAAAGCAGGATGATACGTGTCCTCTGGCCGAACTAAAGGATCACATCGGACAACAGAGAACATTGAAGCGTTATCGACGTAAACTAGATCTAAGAGCTTACCAAATTCATTTGAAATTAAATTAATTTGACTAAGACCCAACTCCGACATTTCATCTGAGAACTCGTTAAAACATGAACGAGTACTAATAGGGATGGTGTGATCATCAATAGATTTCCATGATACGCACGGTAAGTAGAAATCTCCCAAAACAATCATCGAATCAGTATCATTAATCATTGAGAAAACATTACTTATTAATGTAGCATGCTGCATATATACAGATATGTCAGAGTGAGGCGGTATATAAGACAATGTTAGTAGATATGGCCACTATTAGCGCAAATACGAATGCACTTAAATTCAATGAAGTCTGCATACGGAACATCGACTTCTTCAGATGGAATTGAAGAATGAACAGCAAACAAGACGCCACCTCCTTTTCTGTTCAGCCGGTCATATCTAAAGATTTCGAATTCGCTGTTGAATATTTCGTTATCAAAAATGTGGGGCTTTAGCCAAGTTTCTGTCAAAGCAATGATTTTAAAGTTGCAATGAATGCTATTTAGATACAAATCAGTAAGTTTTGTATTAAGCCCTCTAACATTTTGATAATAAACAATCAGCGAATTATTGTTAATTAGTATTTTGTATCAACGGGATTTCTTGGCATTTATAGTCCAATCAACACCACTGGGAAAAATCGGATCACATGAAGAAACACTACGCCGCATAAAGAATGCAGATATCGTACATACTATACATATGTATATGTATGAATATGTGCTCCTACTGTACCCACCTTTGAAACTGCGTGAGAACTATTCGACCAGTAAGCGAGTAACTGTGTGAATAAGCGGCTGCACGTCTCTGTCACTTTGATAATCAGCAAAAGTTGCCACTGTGTGGTGTTGGCGGCATACTTTGACCATTCTGCGCAATGTCACATCAACTCAAACTGACCCGGACCACCTGAGTGGAGCTGAGCTGAGATAAGACTGTGAGAGATGCGTCACAGGAATGTCGCAGATCTTTGCGGTTTTAAAACTGACAGTTCAGGTTGTGAATACCTTGCAAGTATAAGCAGCTATATTATAGGTATATGTGGAAAGTAAGTTTTCCTGGAGTAGATGCAACAAAAAAATGCCAGTGAGAAAAATTTGTCGTACTAAGGTAATTATCTAGTACTGACTCCTTTTCATCTCAATTTCCTATCGGATATATATGTCATATAATATATAATTATAAGTATATGTCGTAATATTTTTTATACGAATAACAATAGTAATACTAACAGCATCTGTATGATTTCTATTAGTTAGAATATAACTATTAGTTAAGGAGATATATGTAGCATTTTTGGTGAAGCAACTTGTGTGAGTTTAGAAAAATATTGTTGAATTTGGGCTGTGCAACATCGAAATCAACCGAGTCCAATCGACAGTCAGCTTAGTGGACTGCATATTATATACCGGTTCTCAAGCGTGGAGAGACAACAAAAAGTCGGCTGGCAAGGTTATGGCATCAGTCTTTTCGGATGCACGTGGTATATTTTTCATTGAATGATTATTGAGCCAGTTGTAATCCATTGAACTGCTAATTTGGCTGCAGTTCATTTGTACCATTCCCATTATTTAGCAATTTTCTTTTTTTAGGAAGGATCAGCTGTACGCATATACTTCATCGTTTCC